>NC_050578.1:192201702-192501702 GCF_011100635.1 Trichosurus vulpecula
TAGACTTGGCTTTGATAAATGTGATCTCAGTTCCCTCTCCATGCTCTTAAGTTCTAGAATCATGTGAGGAACCAAAGTGAAACTCATTAGTTTAGTTCATGCTCCACCTATTTCCTGTTTTTGAAAATACAAAGCCAAACAAAAGATATCGCCTAGTTTCTTTTCCTGGAATCAGATAATCAAGTTCAAGAAACCAAGTGGTGGTTTCTTGAACTACCAAACTTGGTCACTAATCCCTGGATGTTATGATTAAGGCACAGCCATTGAAGCTGTGTAAGGACAAATAAAATATACATGGTTAAACACAGCAAAGTCATTACTAAGAAGGTAATACAAAGAATATTTACATCAATTCAATACACTTCTTAGATAAATTCAAGGATGACCTTATGACTGTTATGGGGAAATTTATGACAAGTAGTACGGTAAATTATGTCTACAAGACTCTCTACAACTATCTTGTAAGTTAGATAATGTAGTAAAACATCCCCATTTTTATAGATGGGGCTCATGTAACTTTCCATGATCACACAACTTAAAAAGCAGCAGTGAAGGGAATGAGTCCAGATTGTCTGACTCCAAATTGGACAGTCTGAACTTCTGATAAATACCTCTCTCCTTTTTTGGGCAGTCCTAACATCTGTTGGTGCCATTTTCCAAATAATGCACCAGATGGATGACTCTGATCAGATTACTTGTGTGTTCTGACACTAGAGGCTAAAAACTTGAAAACATATGTAATATTAAAAAAATCTAATTATTATTATGCTGAAAAACCTTCAAACACAAGTGTTAAAGTGTAAAGAGTGATCTTCTAAGCATTAAACAATATAGCAAATAAACTCTTCTTAAAGAAAATAAGTAAAAGGAAAATTTTGTTACCTGTTAATGTTGCAGCATTTATAACCTTTGGATTAAATGTGTGGGCATAACAGAGAGCATCAGCTAATATGAGCCTCCCCTCTGCATCTGTATTATCAACCTTCAGATAAAAGAAAAGGTAAGAAAAACTAAGATTCAATTCAACAAACAAGGCATTTATTAAAGCATCTCCTGTGTACAGAGCATCGTGCCTGGTGTTGGGTGATAAAATCCTGGACAAGATGCCGTCTGTGCCCTGAGTTTATAGCCTTGTAGGGCACTAAAACTCATGCACTCACAACCACCACACTAAAATTTAAAGGTCTACAAGGGCCCTTAGGGAACCTCTGGTTCAATACTAGAGAGATTGGCTGGCCGGGGTTGCAGAGCTGGAGCTGGTTCTGGAATCCAGGGCTGGGACTCAAGAGTTATTTATGCCAAACCACTTTTCTTCATGTTAGGTGTAATCAATTAGAAATGGCCACTGCCACAATAGCTGCGTTTGATGATGTTCTCTCAGAGAGCAAAATGACCAATTTACAGCTCATCAGTCAGGACTGGATTATCCATGAGATACTTAATTGAAAAAGGGTCTTAAATACCCCTGTAATCAATCTGATGCTTACTTCATCCCCCTCGATATTGCCAACTGAGGGCTTTTTAGAAGCAGAATAAAAGCGATCTATACCATCATTCTAACATCTTGAGAAAGAAAAAAATTAATATGCTTTCTGAAATCAAAAGATGTTGAGATGCAATGTTATACGGACAAGAACTACAAAGGACCAGCCTCACTCCTCAGCATAAAAGCTACATATAAATGACAATATTTCAGCTATGTTCCTTTTCTTCTAAGAGACAAATTGGGAGTGAGTGGGGAGAAAGAGATCCAGTCACAGCAAGCCAGCATCATGCTGCAGGGATGTTTGTTTGTATTGTTCTAAAATAAACTTAACATGGAACAACTACACCTTGATTATATTCCAGGTTCATTTAAAATGAACAGTATTAGATTTTATTACACAGTAACTCAAATACAGTGCTTTAGGGCTTAGAAAGCACTTTTCTTACAACTGTGTGAAGCAGGCAGCACAATAAGTATTACCCCTATCTGCAAAACCAAGGAAGTCAAGGCTCAGGAAGGTTAATCAACATAGTCACACAGCTACTAAGTATTAACCCTGGACTCACTGCCCTGCCCCTGTGGGCTTCCCCACCCCGACCCTCCCACCTCCAAGTCTCAGGTTCTCTCCATTAAAAGATTACTGTAAGACACACTAAACTGTGTGTGAGGTGGGACTAGGAAGAGATGAGATGAGGGAGAATTTTGATTCTGAAAAAAACAGCACCAGGGTAGATTTGCAGAATGTTTTACATTCTTCCAAAGCACTTTCACATCCCTGGATAATTCACCTGATGATCACTGAATCATGATATGCAACAAATGTATGTCAATACCTGTATCGTTTTCCCATTCTTCGCCCTAACAACATCTCCTGGTTTGTTTGCCTTCCCACTGGGCATATTTTCACAAAGTGGAGCCAAACCTGAGGGGAATCAAACACACTACACAATGAACACACTATTAACTTCACCAAAAGGACACAGAACTGCGTGTAGAACAACTCAGACAAGTTTCCTTCTCGGGGGATTACCCCCTAAGACACCACTGCCTCTCCCAGTCCATTATCAGATGGTTCTCACTTGAGTAAAGTTCCAGCTGGAAAACTTGTGATGTTTGATGTTTTTGCAAAAGTAAGCAACCTGTTCTCTAAATCGACTTTTCTGTATAACACAACACAATTTATTTTAGAAATGAAAAATGAGGGCTCTGCTTGCCTAGAAAGAAGCTACTGGGTAGCCAGCAGAACTTTTAAAGGCTTTTTTCAAATCAATGAAAGCATCATTTACTAATCACATAGTGAGTACTTAATGGTGCAGCAGCTTGGAAAGAGATGGGGATGGGGAGAGAAGATACCAAAAAAGCAGAAATGAGGGTTCCTGGATCTGAGGAGCTTCTGATAACTCAGGACAGACAAATATTGACCTGTATTAAACAAAGCAAGAGCACTGCAAAACAGTTCCTAATGAAGTATATGGCCTTAAAATGTGGTGACAACAACTGAACTTAATGCTGCAAGTGTGGAGTGACCTTGAGATATGCAGAAGCAGAAAAGAGCACAGTAGGAATACTGTCTCCTCTATTCTGGACATTATAATGCTTAATGCGATAGGACAGTTCTCCCTTCCACTTTGTGACCTTCCCCATCATGGTTTTGATACATCGAGGGTCAACATAAGAAATTAAACGGGAATTTTTTTGGTAGTTTTGTGGAAGCACAGATGACACAGTGAAACTCAGAAACTCACAAAATATGTATATAGTATTGTATAACATCAACATATTTTATCTTTTAATACCATAATAATTTCTTCACTGGTATGAAGGGAGGGAAAAAACATTTTATGTGGATTTTCCAGATTGCAGGAATGCTGCATCCCTAACCCCCAAGATGTGAAAGGGATAACTGTAATAGTTTTTTCAGTGACACACCACACTGTTAACCCATGATGAGTTTGCAAGGCACTAAGTCTCCCTAGATATTTTTCATAGCAATGATCTAAACCTCTCACATCCTAGACTTTGGGAAAAAGTTTATTTTTTTGTTCAATATAATTTTTTAAAAATTTTATGGGGGGGGGCAGAGAGGTAGTGAAGTGAATAGAGCACCTGCCCAAGAGTCAGAAGGATCTGAGTTCAAATACAGCCTCAGATACTTGACACTTATTAGCTGTGTGATCTTGGGCAAGTCACTTAACCCCAATTGCCTTGCCATCCCCCTCCAAAAAATTTTTTTTATTATTTCAATTAATTTCAGAATTTTTCCCAGTATCCTTCCCATCTCTCCTCAGACAGCCATCCCACACACACATGTTAAGTGTGTTAAGTTTTTAAGGTTAATGAAAATAAAAGAGAAAGAGGAAAATGAGAAAAAAATCAGCAAATCAATCAATACAAGGAAAAAGTTTGAACACATATGTATATGTATAATGTGAAGTAGGAGTGTCTTCTCATCTCTCTTCCTTGGGGTCATGCTTGTTCCTTTGTAACTCTGCAACATCCCTTTTGCTTTGTGGGTGTTCTTTCCATTTAATTGTTGTAAAAGTTGCAATTTTTAATCCAAGCAAATAACTTTCTGTTTCTCTCTCTTCAATTTCATCTTGTTTGACTTGACCCACCATTCTTAGCCATCAAGATCATTAGAGTTCCTGACTCATCGTTGTTAGCCGTCCCTCCAACTTTACGTCATTTACAAACGTGAAAAGCATGATTTCTAGGCCTTCATCCAATGCTCTAGGAGCACAGGACCAAGGACAGTCAGAGCTACTGCACTAGAAAACTCCCTCCAAAGTGACACCAACCTATTAATGAATATTTTGGGCTCATCTCCTCTCTGCTATTTGCTCCTGAAGTGATTCTGAGCAAATCTGTTCACCTTTCTAGTGCTCCATTTCGTTATAAAATGAGAGACCTGGACTAGACGACTTCTAACATCCTTCTTCCCAGCTCTAGATCTATAAATACCAGTGAGCCCCAAGTCTATGCAGCTGCCAAATCAGCAATGGAACCTTCCACCATCTTCACTTGCTTATATAACCACTATGATTCACCAATTCTCCAAGACACACAGATATTTATAAAATTCTCCCATGCCTTTTCCCCACTCCTGACTTACCAATAAGATTAAGTGGTAAGTTTAGAGTTGCTGCTGTGATGATGGTCGAACATATAGTTGCTGCCCCTCCCATGTCAGCTCTCATAAGATCCATGTTTGCAGATGGTTTGATTGAGATGCCACCACTGATGAAAAACAGAGAGTAATGTTAATGAGAAATCTGGTCTCAACTGTAGACAGATATGCCCAATGTCACTTACTTTCTGAGAATAACCTTCAAAATTCTTTAAACATCATATAAGACACCTGGCAAAAATAATTTAGAATCCTTACTTATGGAAGATTTAAGGACTTTTAATTTTGTCACAATCAACATGTAACACTCTTAAAAGCATCAAGATTATTCTAAAAAAAACTATAGTGTCTGGTTATGGTAAATAAGAATATTTGCTACTGTGTATCATAAAAAATTAATAACATTTTGTTGCCAAATAGTTGTTTCCATCAGGGAATTCAAATTATTTTTCACTATCATCTCATTAATCCTCAACATTACCTATTTTTTTTTTACCTTTTATCTCATTAACTCTATGTACTATTTCACTTGGTGATCTCATAGCTCCCATGGATTCAAGTATGTCTATGCTGCCGATTCTTAGATTTATTTATAATCCTAAGCTCCAGTTTTACATCCCTAACTACGTACTGGACATCTCAAACTGCATGTCCCATAGGCCTCTCAAATTCTGAACTCATTACTTTCCCCCATAAAAATCTTTCCCTCTGTCTAACTTTCCTATTACCACCAGGCTCCTACTCACCCAGGCTCATATCCAAGCTATCATCCTCAACTCCTTACCGCTCAATCCTCATATTAACTCTATTGCCAAGTCCTGTTGATTTTACCTTTGTAGCATCTCTCCAACATGCCCTCTTCTCTCCTCTGATACTGCCACATGCTGGTACAGGCCCTCATCACTTCATGCCTGGACCACTGAAACAGCCTGATGGTTGGTCTCCCTCACTCCAGTCCATCCTCCACTCTGCTATCAAACTGATCTTTCTAAAGCACAGGCCTGACCGAGTCATTCTCTTCCAACCATTCAATAAACTCTAGTGGTTATTTAACACGTCTACAATCAAATATAAAATGCTCTATTTAGTGTTTAAAACCCTTCATGACCACCACTCCCACCTTTCCAATCTTCTCATACCTTATTCCTAACCACATACTTTATGATAGAATGCTAATGACCTTAAACAAGACCCTCCATCTCTCAACTCTGTATTTTCACTGGCCATTTCCTGTCTCTTGGCTTCCTTCAAGTACCAGCTAAAATCTCACCTTCTATAAGAAGTCTTTCATCTATTAATGATCTCCAGTTGTACTCTATATTTCTTGTTTGTATGTCCCTGTTTACATGTTCTCCTCTATTAGGCAACAGCTCTTCAAGGGAAAGGCCTACTTTTTACCTTTCTTCGTTACCCAGTGCTTAATACAGCGCTTGTTGATTCAACATCCTAAATAGGTAATCTTATCACAGATTTTAGGGAAGTAGTCCAATTATCCAGCCAAGAAACTGAGGTCATGGTGCCTTAAAATTGTACATGGAAGCTTTGCACAGAAGACGACATAAGAAAATTCATCTTGCGGTCCCCTATAAAAGCAGCATGTGAGTTTTCTCCCTTTTACAACTCAGTAATTCATGCTAAGTCCTACAGTAGGGAACACTGAAAATGAGAAATAAACATCTAAAGGGTAAATTATCAACCCAAACCAAATTCTAAAGTACAAGAACCAACGATCACGTTACCAAGTAGCCAAGCGTACAATGAGGCAGGACTAGAACTTACATGCTCCAAATCTACCCTTATAAAATCTCTTAGCGATATTTTAACTCAAAGAAATTAAAAAGAAGGGGAAACAGCATATAAGAGGACACTAGAGAAGATTACAATTGGACCTAGTTCAGGTACCAAGTTCTCCACAAGCCTCCCCATTGTTAATTTCCTCCTTTGACTTACCAGTTTGCTAACCTAGAAAATTGGCTCATCATTCTCACTTATGTCACAGGCACAGAATGAGTACTGGCTGGCAAGAAGCAGCCGGCTGTTACTCTTAGAATTACAGGTGCCCAAAATACCAACTTTAAAAGGGGTATTTACAAAATGTGCGGATAAATGATAAGAAAAACACACACAAGGTAAGAACTTCCGAGAGAGATTTCATTGATTTCCACTTTCTCCTTACTGTGACATAAAAAGGGCAGTAGGCTTGCTGTAAGCAGAGATCTAGGTGACACATACAACAGGTACTTACGAAGTGTTTGCTGACTAACTACTAGGTGCGTGACCACAATTTTTCTGAGACTCATCTGTAAAATGCTGATAATAATACCTAAGTATTTACCTTTCGGGATTGTTGTATAGGCCAAATGAAAGCACCCATATATAGAAGCCACTCGCAAATCTTAAGAGCTCTATAAATGCCGGCCGTTGCCCTGATTATTCTCTGACACATAACAATTTTATGTCTTTTAAGATAAAAGCCAAGAAAATAAGCATTTCATTCTGACCCACAAGGAAGAACTGGTTGGAAAAGCATAATGGTGAGCACAGTGACTGTGATTACCATCTTAGAAATCTCAATAGCCAAACAAAAAAATATCAGACAAATTGACAGCTTCTCTATACTTGTAGCACAGGGGAGTTCAGGATGAAGAGCACCTGCATGAAAAGAACTTTAACAAACTTGGCTGCCACTTACAAGAGGAAAGGGGACCAGCTGCCAGCAGGGGCAATCTCAGTGCGTGGCTGCTATGCCCATGCTGGGTAGCACATAAGGGGCCCACCTGCATTCCATTCAAAGGCCCAAAGCCCATCAGGTCAACTTTACACATGATTTCAGACAAAGAGCCAGTATGATACCAATGAGACTGTCCTGTTATCTACAGAACCAGTAAAGTGAGAATATTTTCTAAATTGCCTAATAAGAAGGGAGAAGCAGTGAAGTGGGAATGAAATACATAGTAGGAAACTTAATCCTAACAGTAACATTCCTGCAAAAAGGCAGAAAAGAGCTAATGTCCTCAATAATCCCTGGGTTAATTCACCTTAGCATATTTGCATTCGGGGGGCAGGGGGACCTGAGACTCTTCCAAACTGGTTTTTTTTACCAGTTGACAACACTTTAGGAAGGCAGGTTTACACTAGATAGGTATGGTTCAACAGCCAAAGATTCTCAGAGAAGACAGCTCAAAGTAGAGAGCAGGCTCTCAAAAAGAAATTCTTACAATGAGAGTCACAAATACTCCTGGTGAAAAAGAAAGGCACATGAGATACTTGCATGGGTCATCTTCTTACCAGACTATAAGCTCCCACAAAGGTATGAATCACATTTTATCTAAATGTACCATCATCTCCCTCAGTGACTAACAGTGATTTGTACACAGCAAGCACTAAAGGTTTGTTGAATGAATAAATGCCAAACAGAGAAGGCATCTAATAAAGTCTGTGTGACTGCAGTGAACTCATATTTTAAAAGGACTACAGATGGAAAGATGGTCACAGAATGACAAACAAGTAAGAGTTTGAAAAACCAAAGGATAGCACCAAAAAGTTTGGAACCCATAATTAACTGACTCTTGAGATCATTGCTAAGAACAACTAAAAAAGCACTCTTAGTTATATTCAGAGGTAAATGTCAAACAAGAAAAGAATAATGCCATTCCTTAGGAGGGAAACATGAAAGAAATCAGATTAACTTCCATTTGGTTTCTGTTGTATCAATCCAGAAGAATGATCTACAAAGTGGAAAGTGTAAAAGAACAACAAAAAAAGCCCCACCATGGGTTTGCCCACGGATGCCAGGATTGCCCAGGATGGCAAGAGAGCATGCCCAACTGCTTAAATGAGTTCAGGTCTCTTCATACAATTTGACATTGATCTCCAGCAAAATTCTGAAATGGATTTCTTATTCTTTTAAATAGACGGTGTGTGAGCAATAAAAAGGGGAATGATTACTAGGAACCAGTATGAATTCACCATAGATCTTGCCAAACTAACTTCCCATTCTTTTTTTTTCCCCAGTCACTAAATTAGGAGGTAGATCAGAAGAATGCTCTAATCACAGTACATTTAAATTTCAAAGAAGCAGTTAAGACAGTTCTCTATCTTTTTGGATAAAATACAGAAAAGTGGATTTATAGGAAATTTAGTTTTTAAAATAACTTTGCCCCAAAAGTCTGATTAATCAATGTCCAGACCATTCTGGTGTACCAGTAACTTGTTCTTGGCTTTATTTTATTCAAAATTTTTATGGACCTGCATTGGTAAAGGTCCAAAAGTCCAAATCTCCCTACACCAATGAAATCACAAGTCTAATCCAAAAAAAAGAAAAAAATCTACAAAGTATTGTACTTCGTTCACTCTAATATAAAAGCTGTAAATTTACCTATCAAAGGTAATTCCTTTTCCAACAAACACCAAAGGTGAGTCATCTGCATTTGGACTGCCTGTATAGTGATTTCTAAGAAAACTGGTGGTTCATCTGACCCTTTTGAGACACTTAGGAAGGCTCCCATTGCTTGATCCTCAATCCAAGATTTGTTCCTGCAATGAGGAATACAGGAAAGAAGGAAATCAGAATAAACGTATTTTACTATTTTTGTTTCAGAAGAAGTTTAAAAATATCAATATAAATATACTTACTGTCTATAGACTTTAAGTAAGAGTACTTAAAATATACATGCATTTTAGATAGTAGTTTCTCAAATCCCTACAATTTACTTTGGTTTGGGGGAATAAATGTATACATTCCCGTGGTTTCTACCCTAAAAGCCGAAGGCAGATCTCCTAAGTTTTCTCATCTATAAAATGTGGGGGCTAAGTTAGATGAAATCTACAGTAACTTGCATTTTAAGTCCTAAAATCCTCTGATCTCGTTAATGATTTATCACTACTAGTCCTTTCTGCAGTGTAGAAATTTAAGACTGAATTCTGTTCATTTCTAGTCCCCATTGGTAACAGGACGCTAAGCCAGAAAGGACAAAGTTAGGCAGATACATATCAGTAATTCCTATAGCTTAAGAAATATTCCTTCAATTTACTCCCCCTTCACTGGCTGAGACATTTGAAAGAAGTAACACACTGTATTGACTATTCATTTTGCAAAACTATTTAGAACATATTATTGCTTAATGAAGAAAGAGCCTGTAATCTTCAAGAAGAAATAAAGTACATATTCATATATACATACACATATCACAAAAGTATAATTAAAATTAAAAGTCACTTAAAAGGGAAGAAGGAAACAGTGTGGGTATTTTATAGTTTAAAATAGCAATTCAGCAATGTGGTTTTTAAAAATGTTCTTCCCTTGTAGAAATTTACATACAAACACACGAACATTGGAGTACCATCCAGTGTCATCTCACAAAATGCCGACTAGTTTCTTTTCATGGGGAAAAAAGACGTTCTTTCTTGAGGTGCTTTTGTGGAACTTTAAAAATTCCTACAACTAAAAATAACACACCAGATACTGTACTGAGTACTTAATTTTAGCTTACAGGTGTACTACAGTTTATACAATGTTACGTTCCCTGAAAATGTATAAATCAAATCCTGCCTTAAATATACTGAAGCATTTGTTACAAGAATTCTGTAACAAAAAAAAAAAAAAAGAATTCTGTAACAAATTGCTTCATATAATGAAAAAGCCCTCTTCAAAGCAAATCAGCAAGGCATTTAAGACAGTTCCTCTTATCTTTTTAGATAAAATAGAGATAAGTCTACTGCTATTGGCCCTCTCCCCACCCTCCTCCAAGCCATCTTTCTCATTGATTGTTCACACATCAGGCTTGCTTAAAGGAAGGTTCATCCATAATCTTTCAAACTGAAGGTTAATTATGAGGTAATTTCAAGAGGGCTGTGGGGACCAGAGCTACAGATCTCCAAATATACTTTGAAGTGGTGGATGCAGAAATTATAAGAAATATGTGGGTGAAAAATTAGGGAATGATTCTGTCACCATGAAGTAGGACGATGAAGTGAAAAGGGTGCTAGACTTGCAGTCAGGAAACATCAATTTGAATCCTAGGTCCAACATTGGCTTGCTATGTGGCTCTGGGCAAGCATATGAGACTTAGCCGCCTCTTCTGGAAATGGGGATAACACCATTTGTGCTTTCTAGCTCACACGCAATTATAAAGGAAGTCTTTGATGAATTTCAAAGTGATACATAAATGTGACCCACCATCATTCTCACCACCACCACTAGTTTCTTAAGATGCTTTTCAAGACATTTGTTTCAAAACCAATCTCTATTTCATGTGAAGTTATCTCCAGTTGTACTGAAAGGTTAAATCAAACGAAAGATTCATGCAAACGGGGGCAACATGTAAACCTAAGCATCTGCACAGCCACCTGCATGAGAAATAATCTGAACGTACCTTATGTGGACCGTTGTGTTGCTACTCACACTCTTGAGCTTCTGCTCAATGATTTCTGCAAATCTGGTTGGAGTCATTTTATTGGCTGGTGTTTCCATCAAGTGTCGGGCTAGATTCTGCCCATTAGCAAACACAACTCCTTTCTGCCAAGCTTCATCATCACCACTAAACAAAATTGTGCAAAATGTCATTTTAGGAAAGACCTTCCCTTCAACAATGATTATTTTATAGCTGTTGTACTGGTCCAAATATAAGCCATCAATGATATCTCTTTGACAGAGAACGTTACACATTCATAATGGTGTTGCAATATATAGAACACATACATGTATATGTCACATGCACATGTGTACAAGACACCCATTACAAGTTATATTCAGGTCTTAAACCAGATTTGGGAAGAAAGTTTGGTCCATATTCAGACGAACACAGTAGCACTGTACCTTATTTTAAACAAAAGAGGGGCATCAAAAGGAATACTGGGTGCTAGATAAACTTTTAATTCAACATAGTTGAAGCATAATGGAAAACACAATGGACAGTAAGTCAGGGAACTAGTCTAAGTCTATCGAGATTCAAATCTCCTACCCATGTGAATTTGGGCGACTCATCTAATTTTTCCAGGGTTCAGTTTTCCCATCTGAAAAGGATGGGGAATTGGATATGATTATTTTTCAGGTCCCTTCCAGCTTTAACATTTCATTCTCTTATTCTACTACATCACAACAGGGTACAGTGGAAAGAGCCTTGGACTCTGAACTGGGCTACCTGGATCCTCTTCTCATTCATCCATTCACCACCTATGTGACTTTGAATAAGCTGTGACTTGGGCCTCCCTTTCAGTATCTGCAGACGTTGGGGGAATGAATCAGATGATTGCTATGCTTCCTCTCAGCTCTGACACTTTCATTAGGCAGGATCCAGAGGTGTCAAACCTAGGACCTCTCGAGTGCACAGGAATCAGATTAAGATGTAACTGGGACATATTTAACTAAATAAAATGCAATACAACACTGTTAAATCATGGTTTTCTGAGACAAGTGAGTTTGATACCACCATTCTAGATAATTTCCAAGGTTCCATTTTTTTAAACTCTAAAACTCCCCTGGTCTTTTAGTCTAGATCACATATTTGGTTCTGTCCTATTACCTCCCATAGAGTTGAGCAGAAACTACGGTCTTCTTTTTTTGCTTTAGCTCATCAAACTCATAGAGACCAAGAACAGCTCCTTCTGCAGCAGCCTGAGCATCTCCACAGGGATCCACTTCCACAGAAGTAATTTCCAGGTCCTGAATTTGCCTGCATGCAGCTAAAAGAAAAAACACATCACAAGGCAGATCAAGCTTCCAGGGATAGATGGGGATAGCAGAAGGGACAAGGACAAGGTTTTTCTGATGCTCTAAGTTCCCATATTTTTCCAAGCTCATTGGAAAGAGATGACACAAACTAATAATGAAGCAACTGAACAGAGTCCATATTAACATGGCACTTCATTAATGACTTAATATCTAGGTCAGCAAAACCTGAGGAACTCAATAATGAAGCTATCATTCAACATAAACTTTGACAAACTTAATAAGCATTTATGATGCAGCTGGTGTCAAAGATCAAACACTGATTTTTTTTTTTACTGCTTTAAAATCACTTTATGTGGCATCTTTTAACCACAATCTTCCTGCACAACTTCCTTTTAGGCTGAAAAATGTTCTCAGCTCCCAAGTGACAGCCAGTATATTGGTCTAATATTTATTTCCCTACAACTATCACGTACAAAGAGCCATTCAAATACTTTTTCTTCTGTCTGCTTTGATTTACAAATATAAATGTTTAACCTATATTATTTAGAGGATGTCAAACAATGAAGCTGCTTTGTTGAAGAAATAGAACTACATAGGTGCATACCAGAATTGTCACATTTCCCATAAAATGCAACAAAGTGGAAAGCACATCAGGCCTTGGGGTTAGGATATCTAAAGTTCTGACTCTGTCACATGAGACCCTGCATGGCAAGCAGCTTCATCTCTGATTCTCCATTTCTTTATATGTAAAGTAGGAGTAATATTACTTCATCACTTAACTTACAGGGCTGTTGTAAGGAAGCTGCTTTGTAAACTATTATACCCACATGAGTGCTATCATAAAAGAAAAGCAGAATCACACCACAGAGTTACTAAAACTAAATATTCAATTAATAAGTTTTCAATACTCACGATAATGTCAACCCCACACTCAAAATAACACAGTACTTCATGACATCTTTTCTGTTTGTTTAAAACAGTTTCCAAAGCTAAATCCACCAACATCTCGTGGGACCTTCTTTAATGAACATTAAATTTTTTAAAAAGGTAATAACCTGCAACAGCAACTCGGATGTTTTCTTTGCCTTCATTCCAGTTTTCCAGTTCATCTATTCCAGATGTCTTTTTACCCAGGCCAGCTACAACAACACTGGGAAAGTCCTACACCAAAAACATCCAAATCCAAAACTTTTAATTTCTTTATATTCAATCGTTATGCTTTCATTTTAAGAAGCAATACAAACTAAGCTATGTGTATGGTGAAACAGATGGAAAGCACTACCACCATCTTCTTACTTGCTTTTGACCAATACAGGGCAGAACCAACAGTAATCTTTCTTTCTTTTGGGCTCCTGTACCTTTATAAAAGTTTTTACATGTGCCTCTGTGACAAACAGTGCTACTGAAATATAGCCCGAATTTTCTGACTATGAGAGATCTACAGTAAGAAGTCTTCCAGCAACAGCAGAGTGTAGTGGAAAGAGCTTTCAGGTCATTTCCCAAGGACAAATAATAAAAGGATACAAACAAAAAGTCTTGAAAGAAGAGCAAACCATTAACTACCACATGAAAGATGCTCCAAGTGACTAATAAGAGAAATACAAATCAAAACAACTCTGAAGTTTCTTTATAAGGTTTTTCGAAGGTTTTTTTAAACCTTATACCCAGCAAATTGACTAAGATAGAAATAGTCAATGTTAGAAGGGCTACAGAAAGACAGTTGGTGGAGCTATTCTGGAAAGCAATTTGGAATATTCTGCTTTAAATCGGAGAACCCATGCTATGCATATACACCAAACAGGTCAAAGAAAGATAATGGCCCCCTAATAGAGAAAAATATTCATACTAGAAAGAAGTAGGGAGCCATCAATTGGGCTGAAGAATACTGTGTTACAAGAAACTATAAATAAATTCACCAAAAAAAACCATTAAAAAGAAACAATGTATACAAACAATCCAGAAAAGGATGGGGACATATACAACTATATTAAGAACAATAACTATATAAAGGAACAAAAAAGTGAAACTGGATGTTGTCCAGTTTAGGACCAAGCCTGACCCTGAGGAACTAAGAACAATGTTCCTCCTTCCGTTTATTCCAGTCAGTGAGCCTTCTCTGAGCCTCAATTTTCTTTGCCTATAAAATGAAGGGTTGGACTGAAGGTACTTCAAGGTCCCTTCCAGTTTTAAATCTATGATCCTATGACTGCAGATTGAAATATTCCATATATTCTCAGTCACTGTGTTGGCTTGCTTTGATGAACTCACTTCTGTATTTTAAAATTTTTCTTACCATGGATAGATCCTTGGGTAGAGGAGGGAAAAAGAGATAGAGATACTAAGAAATAAATGTGACATAAAAATTAAAGATTTATAACAAAAATTAGATAAAACATAAAAGCAGTAGTAACATTCTATGAGAAAACGAGAAACCAAGGTATTTAAAAAATTAAAGTCAATATGAAGAGAATCATGATTGTTTAATACTGGAATGAGTACCTTAAGAGTCTTCAAAAAATAATATATCTTCAAGTTAATCAGACAGTAAATTTGAAAGTACTTTGTAATTATAAAGCCCAACATAAGTATGACTATTCATTATCAACACTGTTGTTTCCTACCTGATGAAGACCATAAAATATACGTGTTTTGCCTGCCTTCAGTGGAGGCCCAGATCTGAAGGAGAAAAAATGGTTTTGTTCATTAAAATGACAACTTACCTCAATTTTGATAGGAATGTCATGCCCATATACCTCAACTCTCATTTATTTCTCAAAGGTTATCATTTCTATGATGCACACAATGAATCACATAATTATCTCTGCTCAAAGCGTTCTAGTAGTGCTATACTGACTCCTGCATACAGGTTCTCCACCCCTGGAACTTTAGACCCTTGTGTCTGACATTCAAAACCCTCTCCAACTTTCTCAACTTCAGTGGGCCATCCTATGCTCCTTCCTTCCCCCAAGTTTTACTCCTCTAGAGCAGAAGTGTCAAACACACAGCCTGTAATTGGGAAATATTTAACAAATAAAAACACAGTAGAACATAATGTTAATAGGTGGTTTTCTAAGTTGACATACAGCCTGCAGAGATCCTTGGTATGGTTTGTGGCCTCCTTTTCTATTCCAAAGCCAAATACAAATTATTTTGGGTTATCTTTCCTCATAAAAATGACGGTATAATGAATTACTTTCTCTAAATAGCTTGAAAATGACTTCTATTTAATCCATACAAATAATTTTCCCCAACCTTGAAGAGAAGACTTCACCAGATTAAAAACTTACAGGGCCAAAAGTTCTCTGAGTTTTCCAGAGACAAGTTGATCAAATTTGTCTCCTGCACTTGTAAACTGAGGAGTATCATCATCCTTTTCTTTGGCATAGATGCCTAAAACAAGGCCCTGAAAACAGATGTAAAAGACATAAACATAAAATGTAAAAATATATGACTTTTTACTTTCAAAATGATTCCACAAGAACTGTTATCTTTACAAATACGTGACTGTGATTTGTTTCAATCTTGAATCAAGTCCCATTGCCTTTTGATACTGCTTTCTTAATAACATATACCAGGAAAGTCGGTGGGAAGTTAGGCATTAATGTTGAATCAGATTCCCAATAAGAAAAAGAAAAAGTGCCACAGAGCAGCTGTGTGACCTGTCATAAAGTACTCCAACTCTCTGGATCCACTTTCTTCAACTGTAACATGATAAAACTAGATTCGTTGATTTAAGATGCCTTTAATTGTTACACGATTTTATGAATATAATTCTACAAATGAAAGTTTAAAATCTGAAGTGAAACTATGAATCAGTCCATCCCATGACCACTGCTTCCATTACACACCCACACCCCTCCGCCCCCGTGTTGTAGGTCTAAGACATCAAATGACAATAGTTCATTCATTGAGTGCATTAAGGTTTACAAGTTTTCCTCAAAACAACCGGGTTAAGTATGTTGCATAGGGTAAGACCATCATCTAATCCCCATTTTACTGGAGGAAACTGAGTATCAGTGAAGCTAAGTGTGACACAGTGAAAAGAACCCTGGATGTGGAAACAGAGAACCTAGGTTCAAACTCTGGCGCTGCAATCTACTATCCGGGTGACCCTAGCCCAGTCTCTGTAAAAAGAAAGTCTGAGTGAGATGGTCTTTTAAGGTCCTTCCTGGTCTAAGTCCAAGATCCTAAGTGACTTGTCAAAGGACATATACAGCAATGTGTGGAGGAGCCACAATGGTTTTGATAGAATATTTATCTACATAGCATATCTTTGGAAATGCTTAGAGAGACGGTTTGCAGGCATAAAGGAAAGCACACCCGAGGACCTGGGTTTGAATGCCAGCTTTAACCCTTAAAATGACACCTGTGGGACCTGGGATGCCTCGGGTCCTCTTCGGTAAAAGGGGCACGTTGCGGGAGGTGGCCCCGAGGTCCAGGGAGGCTCTAGGATCCCACACTTTCCCATCTATTCCCACACGGCCCGCTGAATGTGGCTAACTCACGCCTTTTTCTTGGACAGGGGGCGCACCTGAGGCCAGGGCCGGGAAGGGGCTTCGGTCGCGGCCCACGCACGCCCTTGCCTCCGAGGACGTTACTTAAGAGAAGCCTTTGTGCCGGCCCCGAGGCTAAGCCCCTCACCCCTGAACCTCACATCCCACCTGCACCCTACTTCTGGGACCCAGGCCGAGTCCCCGAACCACCCTGGACGTGTTCCCTGCCCTGCCAAAGGGGGGGGGGGGGCTGGGGAGTCCCAGCTCGAGACCTAGGGTCTTGGGAGGGTCCGGGCAGTCCCACGCTAGGAGCATCCGAAAGCAGCCAAGGAACCCACGTTCTGGCCCCCGCTAATTCTCCGGGGGGAGAGGGGTCAGGTAAGTCGCCTCTCCTCTGATGACCTCAGTTTCCCCCGCTGTACAACTCCGGGACTCTCCTGGATCACGGGTCCCTCCGGCAGCGCGGCGGGGCGCACGTGCTCCCTTCTCGGGACAAAGTGATTTAAGAAGTGGAGTAAGTCACCCGTCTCCGCGGGAGAAGACGGCGGAAAGCCGCCCCCCGGCCCGTCCCAGCGCCGGTCTCCGCTCCGCTCCCTTCCCGCCCGCAGCCATGAGAACGCGCGGCTCCGCGCACCAACCCGAGACCCCGGCCCGGCCCCCGACCTTGGTCATGGCTCTGCTTTGGCTGAGCGGGGACGAGATGGAAAAGCCCCGGCACGCGAGGAGCTTCCCTCCCAGGCTCCAGACGCTGAGTCGCCTCAGTGCCGGAAGAGGCAGCGAGAGCATCATTTTGTTGGGGCGCCAGGGGCCGCCCTCCGGCGGGCGCGTGGAGCGGGAGGGAGGGGGCTGGCGGCCGAAACCCGCGAGCCGGGAGGGGGCGGGGCGGCGGGAGCGCGTGCGGCGCGCGCAGCCACAGGCTGCCCCGGGGGGCGGGGGGAGGAGGACGGAGGCGGGGCTCTGGCCGCGCGGTTCTGGCGGCGCTCCCGCTCCCTTCCCCCGCCCGCATTGCGGGAAAAGAAAAGGAAAAGAGCCGGGAACGTCCCAGCTCCCGCCGACCCCGCCCCGGCCCTGTGATGTGGGCCCGCTGTGCTGTTTGTCCGGTGTCTCAGGCAGCGTTTGGGGCCTTCTTTTCTGCTCCGCTCTGTGCTCGTTGGCCGAGGGAGCGTAGCAGTCAGGGCCGGCCCCGACCGACCTCGCCTGACCGGGCCAGGGGCCTTAGAGACCCACCCTTCCCGCTAGAGACGGAGGAGCTGAGGCTACGTCCTTGGTCCTTCCCTCGCCCCTGAGGGGGTCCAGCTGAGCCCACTGTCTTTATCCTGGATGTTTGCAGGGCCTCCCCCCACCAGATTGGGAGCTCCTGCAGGGCTCGGACGGTCCTTTGTGTCCATAGTGGCACACAGGAGGCGCCTAATGCGTGCTTATTGACTGTGATATAGAGAGGTGAGAGTTCTGGCCCGTCCTTTCACTCTGAAGCCAGTCCCCTTTGCACTCCGCCTCTGTGGCAGGGAAAGAGGAAGCCTGGGCTAGGTTTCCTCAGTCCTGCTTTGGGCGTCCCTTGGTTTCCTACGTTGGACTACACTATCTTGGCGCGGGTTGGTAAAGGGGAGTGAGTTACACAAATATGAATTATTAGAACCCTAAGATTGCAGCTTGGAAGGAACCTCAGAGATCGTATTTTTCAGTTCCCCTCATGGTAAAAATGAAATTGCATTCCAGAGAACCAACATCAGCTTTCCCAGAATCGATGTGAGAAACGTGGTTTTGGGGATCACTGGACTTCCTAGGCAGGGCCAAAGTCCTGAGGAAGAACCCTGTGATAATCCCTAGGGAAGGCTGTACAGACCACAGGACTCCCAGAGGAAGACCAAGTGGTAGCCACCCCTTAATCTGTGGGGATCACAGGGCCTCCTAGGGGTCAGACCCTAAGGAAGACCCAAGCGATGGCCCCTTAGGACAGCGATAAGATCACAAGGCTCCCGAGACAGGGCTGAAAGTCCCAAGTGATGTCCCCTGAAGAAGGCCGTGCAGACCACAGGGTATCCAGAGTGGTAGCCCTCTTAACACCGCAGTGGGCATCACAGGACACCCCAAGACAAGATCCAGGAGTAAGCCCGGGGAGCTTCCTCTGCCTGTTGCTTCCCTTCACTTGACCCTAGGAAAATCCATGTGATTTGCCCATTCACACCCAAAGAACTCAGGACCAGAGACCAGAGTGGGCAGAGGAAGGCATTTTATTACGCTCCCCGAGAGAGCAGGTGTAGTGTTCACAGGAACACTCACGCTGGTACAGCTGCAGGAGCAGGGGTAACCATTCCCTCCACTCCTGCTAGTCATGGTTAGTTTACAGTCTTTTGTTTTTTACATAGTTTTCCTAGGTTATACAGTTTATATAAATAGGATAATAAAGATACAGAAGCAAAAGTGAAGTTAATTAGATTTTCCTTGTCTTAGTTTAGGATTAAACTATATTCTTTTACTTCCCCTACTTTCCCTTTTTAACATATGCAAATTATACAAATCAGTAGGCCTGGATTCTTGACCAAGACCAGACCCTAGATAAGCTTGAACTGGTTCAAGTGGGTTTGGCCTCTCTAATTCCCCAGACTGCCTTCTCAAAAAGCATTCACATACGTACAAGCCTCTGATCTCTCACCTGACCGACCTTGAGGCCTGGTTTCTGCTAAAGCTGGGTGAGGGAGGGCAGGGAAGCACACCTTTAGTTCTGTGGAAACAAAACTCCTCCTCCCATTTCTTACAGTGCATATGGTGGGAAACAGGGCTCTTTCCCCTACACCCCTCCCTTTGGATAAGGCCCTTGTCAATAGTAGATGTATACTGGCCCGGGGACCAGTGTGCATGCCTTCCATTTATGAGTGGGTACACTCTCCCCCTTCATAAAAGGAATAGTCCTGTAAAACTTGGACTCCGTCAAAAGCCAGCACCCAAGGACCTAGAAGTTCCCCACCCCTGAAACCCACTTAAGGTAAAGCAAGCCTTGGAGCAGCGGAAGTGTTGAGTGACTTGTCTGTGGTCACACACAGCTAAGCGACAGACTATAATATTCAGAGTTGAAAGAAGCTTCGATGTTATCAGGTCCGACCCCTTCATTTTACAAGCAGGAAGGCAAGCTTGGATGCCATTCCCAGGATGAAGGATGAGGCCTCTGCCAGAATGGCGACACCTGGGATTTGTTTTCCTCATCTGTAAAACGAGAAGGTTGTATTACGTGATCTCTAAAGACCCAGCGCTTCTAGGAAATGAATTAAACTGGAAAGCCTGGAACTAGCCTGGCTGCTGTCTGAAAACCAGCGTGGCCAAGAGCCGGGGTTCATCGCCAGAAGACTGACCTTGACTTAAAATTTTTTGTCGAAGGCAACTCATGAAACATAAAATTCGAAAGGGCTTTTAATCTTGTGAGGTTCCCTTCTGTTTCCATAGTGTTAGCTGGTATCTCTTTAACGATCAATATTTGTCTTACAGCTCACAAACTTGTGGAAGCCAACTATGTCCCTCCGGTTTTTATATAATGAAGCCCAACGATATCAAGAGTGGCGGTTAAATGGCATGGCTCACAGGCACATCTCAAGAATGTTGGCAGGGGAGCTAAAAGCCAGAAAATCTTGAAGCTTTTTTGGCCCCTATGTACATAGTAGAAGTAGGACTGCAAGGGGCTGAGGGGAGAGAGTAAGAGATAATGACCTCAGGTTTAGTTTCACATTTTGGTCTTTTTATCTCTCCTGCACCCAAATTTATAGGAGCACAGAAAGGCTTTTATTTTTATTTTTTAAGTGGACAAAAATCAATTTTCTCCACCTCTCTGCTCTGATTAAAAAAAGAAGACAATGAAAACAAAACCCTTGTCACAAATATCTGTACTCAAGCAAAACAAATTCCGGTATCAGCTATCTCCAAAAACACATCTCATTCTATAGCCTTACTACATCTTCACCTGTCAGGAGGTCAGTAAGCCCTCTGAAATCATGATTGTTCATTGCATTGTGTGAGGTAGTAAGAGAATAAAGTGTGAAAACTTCACAGGGAATATGTATATATTATATCTAAAAAATTTGAGAATCAACATTTAGCTAAAAGGGAAATGGGATAAATTTGAGTCTGTATGAATCTGATTATTTAGCCTTTAGGAATGTCTTTCTCCCCCTCCTTCTTTAGATTTATAGATGTCATCTCAGCTGTAATGGAATACAATATTGTGAAAGCTTCCCTATGAATAACTCAGGCAAGGCAATATTCAAATAGAGATAGTACAAATTTAGTTAGGATGTGAACCTCACCAGGCCTAAGTTTCATTGTCCTGTAAATCATATGATTTCAGAAAACCAGATGATATTCCCCTCTCCCTCTCCCCTAGCCTACTTACAAATGGCCATCTTAGCATTAAAGTTTCCCTATAAGGTAATTCTGTAGTTTCTGTGCTTATTATTGGGTAAAAACTTATTCCTGGTTAGATTGTGAGGCACCTTGTCTCTGCAAATGGGGACGGGGGTCAGCCTCTGGGTGGGATTTCTTAGAATTGTTTGTACAAGGGTATATATCTCCCTGCTTGCCTTCTCCCCCCCTTGCCTCTCTTCACTGCTATCTCCGCCCTGGTATGTGAGAGATGCCCAATTCTCGAGACTTGATCAAATAAAGCTTCTGTTTTTTTCTGCCTTGAGAAACTGAGACGCCTCTGTTTTTTTTACTTGAGTCAGTGGTCTTTGACCCACACAGCATCGGTCAGAGTTCTTAAGGCTTCAAAGTTGGTTTTCTTTAAGTTGTTATTGTATAAGTTGCTGTTCGGTTTTGTTCACTTTCCATCAGTTCATGCAGCAATTCCCAGCTTTCTCAGAAAATTCCCCTTTCATCATTCTCAAGGCACAATACTATTCCATTTATTAATTTATTATTTATTCATATTTTTTCCATTTATATACCATGATTTGTTGATCCATTCCCCAATTGTTTTTAGCTCTCTGTCATTACCAAAGAATGCGTGTAAAGACTTTTTGTGTATATGGTTCCTTTTCTCTTTAATTTTTCTTTCTTTGTTTTTAGAATTATTTATTATTTCTTCTTTCACTACCCTCTCCCCTCCAGCTGTACAATTTAAAACAAATTCCAACAGTGGCTGTTCCCAAAATGTATGTTTCATTATGCATTTCAAGTATATCACTTTTCTAGTGGAGGTAGGTGGAGCGTTCCATCCTCATTCCTCTAGGCTTAAGATTGATGGAAGTTTTAAAGTCTTTCGAAGCTGTTTTTCTGTATGATATTGTCCATTGTATAACTTGTTCTGGTTCTTTGCACTTACTCTGCATTAGCTCATAGAGGTCTTTGAAGTTTTCTCTGAACTAGCCATTTCATCATTTTTTTAATGGCACAGTAATATTCCATTATATTCATCTGCACAGTTTATTTAGTAATTTCCTCGTAAGTGAGCACCCTCTTAGTTTCTATGACTACTACAAAAGAGCTGCTATAAACGTTCTTATACCTATTTCTTCTTTCTTTGATCTCTTGGGAGCATAAGCCTAGAACTGGTATAGCTGGGTCATAGGGTATACAAACTTTAGCAACTTTTTGGGCATAGTTCCAAGTGCATTCCAGAATGTTTAGAGCAATTCACAACTCCTTCAACAGCTCATTAATGTGCCTGTTTTCCCACAATCCCTCCAACCTCTTTTATCCTCCTACTTTGCCATCTTTCCCAATCTGAGAGGTGTGAGATGGAACCTGGGCTTTTATTTGCATTTTTTCTAATGACTAGTGATTTGGTATACCTTTTTAACATTAAATTTTTTCTCTATTAACAAAATCAAAGGCAACCCTGTTCCACAAGGCTCTCTTCCTCTCACCCTCAAACTCCCTCCCCCCACCATTTATCACTCCTCTTCCCGGTTTGAGGTTTTTACTTACGTATTAATTCCTTTTTCTTTCTTCCATTTATTTAGTTATGTAATTCTTCCCCCCTCTTTTCTCTCAAATAAGTAGGCAAAATCTCCTTTCCTCTCTTCCCCTTCAATTTCCATGGTTCGTTTTTAAAAATTTCTGCACCTTAAGAAAAATTCTTTCCCTCATTCCCTCGTTCTCTACTGTTCCTGTCTCTCTTAACTTGGATTCCTGCTCTTTATGCTTATTTTTACCTTGAGGTTCCTCCTTATAAATAATTTCTGCTTGGGGCAGCTAGGTGGCACGGTGAGTAGAGCACTGACCCCTGGAGTTGGGAGGATCTGAGTTCAAATGCGACCTCAGACACTTGACACACTTACTAGCTGTGTGACCTTGGGCAAGTCACTTAACCCCAATTGCCGGCCTTCCCCCCTCCAAAGGAAAATATTTCTGTCTTGTTGCCTTGTATGTTTTGCCTTCTCCCCTCTTTTTTCTGTTGTGCCTTATTCTATATCAGTTTCCGAAGGAAGAGAAAGGATACAAGTATCCTTTGTGGTAGAAATTTTCCTGTGTCCTTAATTGTGCAGTCCATTTCGGTGCCCTCCCCAACCCATGAAATTTTTGCTTCCATTTTCCCATGAAATACCCTGAGTTCATTCCTTCACACCCTTCTGATGTCCGTTGCCCCCAGGGACAATTCCTCTTCTTCTAAGGCATAGTCTCTGTAAGGTTACCATGTCCCATGACTAAATATCTCTCTTCCTCATGAGATTATTACTGAATGAAATTACTGAAGATTTTCCCCTTTCTTTCTCTTGTTTCTTTTAAAAAAAAGTCAAAATTTATTAATAATCTTTGCATACAATCAAATAAAATTTCAGCAGAAGGAAATAGTATTATTTACTCTCAGTGAGTTTAGGAATGCTTCTTTCAGAACACCTACCCCTCCATTATGCAAATGTGGCATATCCCTGACAATTGCTTCATGTAACTAAAAACAAATAACCATTTATCCTTCCATTTTTAACAATAATTTTTTTAAAAAAAGGATTGTATAAAACATAGCAATTTTGATATTCCTTAAAGTTCACTCAAATGGAATTCTACCTGTTGAAGAAAAACAGAAAGCAGAAAAAAAGTGATCAAAAGATAAGGTACAGAGAAAAAAAGGTGAGTTCAAATGTAGATCACCAAAATTAACCAGACAGTAAAAATAACAAAGGACAAATAAGAGGTTTAATGCAAATTTTCATACCTTAACTCATTGTGTTCAGTTAAGGATTTCCAGAAGTTATAATTAAGTGTACTGAAGTGAAAAATGGATGGCACAAATGCAAATACCAAGTGTTTCTGCATATTACCCCCAAATCATGCTGGGGAAAGGGGGAGCACATGAAGTTCTGTCATCTCTAAGAAAGAAACAAATATAATCATCTTAAATTCTTGGCCTTCCCTTTTTTTGGAATTCACTAATGGACAAGATCAACTTCACCATTGAGTGAGAAGGATAATTTGTGAAGACTTCACAGGGTAAGAATACAGGGGCTACTCTCTTCTCATATTTCTGGAATAGGGAATGTCTGAGGGAGTAGGAGACACTTGGAATTTAACCTTGAAGTGACTTAGCTAACTTCTAGAAAGTCAGGGCCCGAAGGGGTAGGTGCCCTTCCCTTCCCCTTCTCTCAGGGACCAAATAAGGAGATAATGGACTACCTGTGAGCTGTTTGTTCTCTGTTCCAGGAAGGTCCCCCTCCCCTTCCCCATTCCTTCTCTTTAGCCATATCATTGCCACATTAGTAGCCAAATAAGGGAAGTATGTATGGATTGGCTCTGTATTTTCGGGCCTAGATTGTAAGCCTGCCTCCCAGCCAATGGTGAGAAGGGATAGAGGTGAGCAGGAATCTTTTCATTAAGAGTATAACTAGTGTGGCACTTCCTTTTTACTTTGCCTCCCCTACTATCTTGCAGGGTTTGTAAAATAAATTTGCTTTGCTTCTCTTAAAGATGTCTCTCCTATTATTTGAATTTTCCGTCCCATACACCATCAAGCGTTAAAATAAATCAACCCTTCTCCCCTCCCAAATTACAGTAATTAGTCTCAGGTATTTTAGTAGAGCTCTTACTTTCCCAATTTTCTTGAAGCTTTCCTGGAAAAGGAATGCATTACTGCCATTAAATCCAGAATATGCAGATGCTTTCATATAGCCCGGAGTCCTAATTCTAGCAGGAGTCCAAAGTCTGCCCCAAGAATGTCTCTCTCTTATTTCAATACCTTCCTTTGCCACCATACCCATTTTTCCATAGCCCAGCTTCTTTCCGGGAGGCTGCAGGAATTATTTTCTCTTCATTGTTTACCATTGACTTCTTAAAATCAATGGTAAACAATCCCCTCCATCTTCTTTCTCCACTCTCCCCATTTATTCACTTTGCCATTCTGCAGCTTAGTCACACAAAAAATATTGATTTGGACAACACTGGGTTCTGCTCGTTACTACAGAATGGTAGTACATAGGAAGGGACGTGGTGTTCTGGCAGAAACAATAGCAACAACAAGGAAATTGCTGAGTAGATTCCAGTGTGTAAACCAGTGGGGTGTGTTGTGTTGCCTTGTCAGAGTGTGGGGGAGCAGTGCATGGTGAACTGATTCGGAATTAGGGATTAGCCTTTTCTGCTGTTAACTCATAAGGTTGGTACCTCTGTAGGGTTCTTGATTGTCTTTGTGTATGGAGACACCTGTAATTACTTTATCTCCTGCACATAATTCTTATATAGTGAGGAGATTTGAGCATTCATGAAGATGTTACATAAAGAAATGTAGAGCATTCGGAGAAAATGTCTAGTGGGACTTCTTCTTGGTCACATGACCCCATTCTTTAGTTTCCTAAATGAGATTTTACAATGTTTTGGTGAGGATTGATAAAAGGGAATGCGTTATGGAAATCTGAGCTATTAGAATCTTAAGATTCCAGGTTGGAAGGAACCTTAAAGATCATATTTTCCAGTTTCCTCATTGTAAAAATGAAAACTGCATTCCAGAGAACCAAAATCAACTTTCCCAGAATCATGCACATAGTAAAAAAAAAACAAAAAAAAACAACAGGGCTCTTTCCTCTACACTACTTTGCTTTGGATAAGGCCTTTGTCAATAATAGACGGATGTTGGCCCACAGACTAGTGTGCACACCCGTGCTTCCAACACAATGAAAAATGCTTTGCCTCAAGCCTGCAAATAGAAAGCAGACACCCAGGTGTTTGTGACTAAAGACCATAGATAGGCTCTTATAATTAAAAATACCTCACATCTCTATTGCACTTTAAAAAGCTACAGTGACCTCACCTCCTAAGAACACTGTGAGGTGGATGGTACCAGTGTTACTGAGCCTCTTCCATTTTACACATGGATACATTCAGGGATTTAGTGCCTCTCTCCTGTGATAGAGCTAGTGGGTGTCAGAACCAGACTGGACCTGGTCTCTTGACCTCCAGTCATTGTACCACACCCGTGAGGAATCAACAGAAGTTAATAAGATTTAGAACTGGAAGGGACCTTAGAGATCCCCTAGTCTGACCCTTTGAGGAAACTGAAGCTTTTAGCAGCTGAAGCCTTGAGAGACTTGTCTGTGGTCACACACAGCTAGTTAGGACATCACAAAGCAACAGACCATGACATTTAGAGTTGAAAGAACCTTAGATATTATCCAGTCCAACTCCTTCATTTTACAAGCAGGAAGGTAAGCTTGGATGCCATTCCCAGCATGAAGGATGAGGCCTCTGCCAGAATGGCAACACCAAGGATTTGTTTTCCTCATCTGTAAAATGAGAAGGTTGCATTACACAATCTTTTCTTTATCTTTGAAGAGTATTTATTTTTATTTTGACAGTAGTAATATGCATGTACACCACAGTTTTACAGTTATTTTATATTGATTTCATTTCTTTAGACTTCCTTTGAAATATTATTATACAGTTATTATATATTTATTTCATTTCTTTAGACTTCCTTTGAAATATTATTATAAAATATACTAAAAAGATAGGTTTATGTTTTAGAAATGCAATGCATTGGTTTGTTTTTTTTTTGCAACATGGCTAATGTGTAAATATGTTTTGCGTGCTAATACATGTACAATCTATGTCAAATTGTTTGCCTTCTCAGGGAAGAGAGCAGTGAAGGAGCAAGGGAGAGAATTTAGAACTCAAAATTTTAAAAACTAAATATTAAAAATTGTTTTTATATGTAATTTGAAAAAAATGGAAAAATTTTCACATAAAAAAGAAATTTAACACATTCAGAAAGCCCTCCATAATCATAACTCCTCTTCTTACCACATTTTTGTGCCTTTTTCAAACAATTTATGACTAATAAACTAAATCTATGCAATTAGTAAGAAAAAACTAAGATGAATGTTCTTAATTGATTTTCATTTTTAGAACTAAGAGCTAAATAAAAGATTTTATTCATAAGCACACTAAAAGAGTTCATTTTCTAGAGGTATTATGCATCTATAAATATTAACATGCATATTGACAGATTGACATTGCAGGTTATCATTTCCTACACCTCATCCCCGGTCTCTACGATTTTGGAAATTATAGAGCAGATTTGGCCACCACTTAGTCCCCTTATGCACACAGAGAGTTTCCAGTGAATTTCACATGTATTTAAATGATAAAATGGTGAAAAAAAAATTCTGGTAATGTTTAAAAAGGTATGGTGGAAGTAATAGGAGCCTTTTAAAAAAATTACACCAGCATTCCATAAAATTAAGTAATAATACGAAGTAAAATAATTGATAACATTAGTTCTATATTTTTCTACTCTGCCTTTTCTCAAAATCCTTCTGTACTGAACTATGTACCTTCAGGGTAGATAATATCACAAGCGTGATTATATGAAGATGTTTATTGCCCATTTTACTTAGTCTTTGCTAAGTGACTTGAGAGACTTTCCTCTTTTTTCTTTAAAAATGTTAACAAATATAAACTTGGAAAGAGTTTCCATCCAACAAATAAAGATTCATTTGATAGTATTTCATTCGGTAACCATTTTATTTTTACTTAATGTGAAAAGGATTTTGCAAATGACCCTCAGTCTTGTGTGGGTTCCTTTCTCTTCCATAGTGATAGTGACAGAGTTGGTACTCTCATGTTTAATATTTGCCTTGTAACTAACAAGCTGATACATAACTAGTGAAAGTGAACCAAGTACACCTTGACAATTTTGTTATAAATGAAATCAGAATACATGAAAAAGTTGCAGTTGTATGGTATGGTTGACAGGTGTGTACCTCAACAATGTGTAGAAAGGAGCTAAAAACCAGGAAAGGTTTTAACCTTTGCTGGCCATTGATACCTAATAAAGGTAGAAAAGAAAGGGAGTGGTGGAGAAGGTTGGAGATAATAACCTTGCCCACAGGCTCGGTCATATCTTTTCCTTATCTACTCACCCCTTATCTGCCAGGGAGGGCAGAAGGAGGAGGTTTTAGAACTGAGAAACGGAGCTCCTAGACCATAAATGCCTAGGCAGTTTGCAAGGAGGATAGCCTTTAGGGCAAAGATTGATTAAATATAGTCATAGAGAAGCATAAGGAATGCTCACCCCAAGCTAATATGAGGTCTATAGTAATAGACCAATGCTACTCTGATCAGGAAGTTTTGAATTCATGTTTAAAAGGTTGTTGTGTGTTCTTCATGTTTGAAGAGGACCAATGACATCACGGGGTGATGTCTAGATTCATGGGTGAATTGGATTCAAGTAAGACAGAGTTGCACAGTCGTCAGCCTCACTCTCTCTTCTATAGTCATTGAAGTCCAGTGGCAAGACAAAAGTCAGAGTGACTGGCAATGGCCTGGGATGCCATGGATGTCCTTGGTGTCTTCAATGTCTGACCAACCTCTAAGTGTTCCACAGTGCTTCCTTCAGCTGCCTTAATGGTCATTGTAACAAATTGTTTTCATCTGCCCATTCTGATGGGGTGGTGGAGACTGTGGGTCTAGTTGAGTCTTAAGGGAAGGTAGGGATTCTATGGCAGTGGAGGAAAGGTAGAAGCTTATTCCAGGAATAGGGGTAAAGCCTGTGCAAAGGCATGGAGATGAGCAACGTAATCTCATGTGTGAGGAGTAGTGTGTAGGTCAGTGTGACCAGAAGGCAAAGTATGTGAAAAAAGACTTATAATATATAGTAAGTGTCATGTGGTATGGATTTATGAATCCAAGAATTAAAAACAGAGGCCTCTCAAGGTGAAAGTAGAAAGGAAAATTTATTATGATCCCGTGGGAAAGGGCAACCCCAGGCACCAAAAAAGGACCAGGGGTCCTCTCAGTGTCAGAGTGCGCCAGGCACAGAGAATTGGGGTGTTTATATAGGTCCCTAACTGCAATTCACCCTCCCAACCTCCTTCCTCTCAGCTTGCAGACATAAGCTTTGAGGGTACAATCTGGATGCGATTAATCTACCCGGTGACAGTGGCAAAGAACAAATAGTATGGTTATTTTTGACAAGCAGGTGACGGACATAACCTTCCCACCATTCTTATCCCATTCTCCAATCAATCTGAAGTGATAAATCTATCTTAATGACAATGACAATGACAATGAACAAATGGTTTGGTTATCTGTGACAGGCAGAAGCCAGTTGTTGGTTACCTCATCTTCACATCTGTGGCAAACTAGCCTTTCCCATCACCCTTACATCTGTGATGGATATCCCCAGCACCCTTACACCTTGTCTCCCATCATTCTTATACCTAACTGGTCTTGCACGTCTACATTGCACCTGGCTTTCCGGCTTTTCATCCATTCTTCTCCCAAGCTGGGGGTCCCTTATCCTGGGGTCAATACAAGGGAGGTGAGCATCCTGTGTCCTATCCTTACTTTCAGAGGATTTTATGGTTGCTGACTTATTCACCTCAACCCTTCTTTCTTTCAGGCCTCTCGCCATTAGGTAAATACACAGGATGTGAGCATCCTGTGTCCTATTCTTAACCTTGGGGGCCTTACGGTCACTAGCTTGGCTTATGGAGGGGAAAACATCTAAGTAGAGAAATGGCTTTACAGAAAGTAAAATATCTAAGTAGAGAAATGGGACTCACTATCCTACTTATTTCTATTTATTTAATTTGTCCCCTTTTATGAGAGGTCTTCACTCATTCCACACAGTCTGGAAAGTCATATGTGAGAGGCAAGTTGTGAGAAAGGCAAATGAAAGCAACCATTTTTTTCTAGAGACACATGGGAGCCACAGGAGCTTCTGGAGCAGGAAAGTGAATGTGCTTTGTGAATATCAATTTGGAGAGGATGTCTTGAGCCTATTGTAGCTTCCTCAGGTGCAAGTTGAGGAGAGGAGTACTACAAATAAATAAAAGAGCTGCATGAATTATTTACATTACCACTGAGTATTAAGATAGTTAGCATATGCAATTACTTTGTTGAACAACTGGAAAATTATCAACTTAATAGGCCATATTAATAACAATAACAACAAAAGTGATATCAATAGATGTGTAAAAGGTTTTTGATAAGATAGTGTAATAGTAATTAAGGTAGGACTTCTTGCTTTTCTTCTCTTAAGTGCTTTTAATGATTCTGGCCTTTGTTTGAATGGGGCAGATAAAGTGGGATCTTTTTGTCTTGGTTATTTCTCAGCACAGAGACAATTGGGAGTCTGATTTGTATATGATGTGATACTGGGGATCCTGAACTATCCCACACCCAGCCTGGGTGAGGTCAGAGCCCTGAAGGCTCTGAACAGGATATAATTGAGGACAGCTTGGCATTTGACTTTTGGGGCACACTCATGGAAGGAGTGTTGAGACTCTGGGTAAGCTGCAACTGCCCCCCAGCTTTACAACTCAGATGTTGGTTCTTCTCTGGTAACTATGTATTGTGATTTGAATCAGACAAGGTCTGTCTGTTGATGTTTGTAATTTCTGTTTTTATTTGCCTTGAAGCTCAGGGGGCTGACCTTTTCCCCCTGAATTGTGAATGATATTTGTATGTTTGATTAAACTGAGATTGTTAACCCCTGAAAGTTGCTTTCCTTAGAATGGCAGAGCAAAGACCCTGTGTTGGCAGCTTTCTGGGTGCTGGTTGTTGGTGGACCTTACACCCCCACAGCAGCTGCTAGCCGGATTGTTGAAACAGATAGAACGCCCATTCATGATTTAAAAAAAAATACTAGAAAACATAGGAGCAAATGGACCTTTCCTTAAAATAATAATACCAACTGAAAACAAGAGACAATATTATATAAAATGGAGATAAATGAGGACTTTCCAATAAGATCAGGAGTCAAGCAATGATGTCCATTATCACCACTATTATTTGATGTAGTGCTAGAAACACTAGGTATATCAGTAAGAAAAGAAATTTAGGCAACACTCATTGTCAAAGAGGAAACAAAATGAACACCTTTGCAGATTGAAATGATGGTTTACTTAGAGAACCCTAGAGAGTCAATTAAAATGAATTGGAAAACCCTGGGACCATAATGGCCTTTGTTTTCTTTGAGTGACTCAGCTTACCTCATTGAGCCTCGCTGGGTGCTGGGGCTTCTCTTCCGGGGCAGGAAGCCCAGGGACCATGCCTGGGAACAGAGAACTTCCTGTGTGATGAGTCATGGGGCTGGCTGAGGGGAGGTGTTGACTCCAGAGCCACGCCCTATTGGGTGCTGACCTAGGGGAAGGGGCCAACTCAAGAACCAATCGGCCCTGGTCATTCAGGCGGCGCTCGATGATGTCAAAAACTCTATAAGAGGGGAGAAGATGGCTTGAAGATTCCTCTTTCCTTTTCCGGTTGTCTCGGGAGCAGTGGCGAGCATGACTCTGGGCCAGCCCTTGCCCTCGGGCTGAGCCCAGATGTTGGTAACTATGAATTGTGTTGGGTCTGTCTGTTGATATTTGTAATTGGTTTGTATTTTGGTTTTGAGATTTGGGGTGCTGGTTCTTTTCCCCCGAACTAAATGAATGTTCTGAGCCTCAGGGTGCTAGCTTTTTCCCCTGAAGTAAGTGAATGAAACTGTATTTGGTCTGTCTCTTGATGCTTGTCTATATGCTCCCCTGAACTAGCTGAATGCTAACTGAATGCTGGCGTTTTCCCTTGAACTAAATGAATGTTGTCTGTATGCTAACTGAATGCTGGATTAAAGTAAGCTGGTCAACCCCTTCACCATGCTTTCCTTGTTTAAGCAGATAAAAAGAACCTGTGCTTTCCCGGCATCCCGGCAGCCTCCTGGGTGCTGGCTGTGGGGTGATCTTACGCCCCCGCAGGAGCTGCTAGCTGGATTGTTAAAACAAACCCCCAGTAAAATTGAAGGATATAAAATAAACCCACGTAAACCATCAGCATTTCTGTGTTCTACTAATAAAATCAAATTGGGAAGAGATAAGTTCCATTTTAAATAACTAAAGAATGTATAAAGTATTTGGAAGTCTACCTGCCAGGAAGTATATGAAAAAAAAACTTGCTTTTTACAGAGATAGAGATAGGCCTAAATGATTGGAGAAATATTGTTCATGGGGAGGCCAAGCCAATATAATAAAAATGATAATACTAAAATTGATTTACAGTACAATCCTTACTCAGTTGCATATCAGGCTATCAAGAGATTACTTCATAGAGTTAGAAAAATGATAAAATTCATCTGGAGGAACAAAGGATTAAACATCTCAAGGGAACTAATGAAAAAAGTGGAGAGAAAGGTAACCTACCAGTACCAGATGTCAAACTATACTCTAAAGAAGGAACTAAAATTATTTGGTACTGGTTAAAAAACAGCAGCCAATCAGTGGAACAGATTAGGCATGAAATTTCTAGATTCAAATGAACACAGTAGCATTATATTTGATAAACCAAATACCTTGGCTGCTGGGATAAGAATTCACTATTCAACAAAAACTGCTAGGAAAACTGGAAAACAGTCTTAAAGAAATAAGATATCAAACAAGACCTTGTATCATATACCAAGAGGAGCTCGAAGTGTATACGTGACTTAGACATGAAGGGTAACATCATAACAAATTAGAGGAGAAAGGAAGAGATTACTTTTCATAACTATGAATAGGGGAAGATTTTATGACCCAAGAAAAGGATAGAGAGGATTAGAAAAAGATAAAATGCCCCCCCCAAAAAAGAAAAAGATAAAATAGACAGTTTTGATTATATAAAATTTAAAAGGTTTTGTACAAACAAAACCAAGGCAGTGAAAACTAGAAGGGAATCACAACTGGAGACATATGTTTACAGCAAGTTTCTTTGATAAAAGCCTCATTTCCAAGATATGTAGGGACTGATTAAAATCTGTAATAATGAGAGTCATTGTAAAATTGATAAAATAGTCAAAGGTTATCAACAGGCAGTTTTCACATAAAAAAATCTATACTATCAATAACCATATGGGAAAAAATGCTCCCATTTACCAATAATTCAAGAAATGCAAAATAAAGCAACTTTGAGAGTCTACATTACTCCCATCAAATTGGCAAGGTTGACCAAAAACTGGAAAATGACTACTGATGAAGAGCCTGTGGGAACAGATATAATAATTTACTATTGGTTGAGCTGCAAATTGGTCTTGCCATTCTGGAAAGCATTTTGGAACTGTTCCCTAAAAACTATTAAATTGTGTATACCCTTTGACCTAGTAATATCACTACAATGCCAACCCCAAAGTAACAAAAAAAAAAAAAGGAAAAGGACTTATATGTATAAAAATTCAGTTGGGAAAACAAGCTTTCATAAAACAAGAGACATTGATAGTCTCACCAGTGAACTTGATGTGAGACTCAGCTAATCAGATCAATCCAAGAACATTTCTTGATGAAATTTGGAAGGAGGGAAAACAGATGTGAAATGGATCAGATTTGCCAGCATTTCTATACTGTGAAATATTTTCATCAGCAATCATTGTGGAGCTTCCACATTTGGACTTTATCACCTTAGTACCCAATGAACTATAGAAAGGAGAGGAATAATACTTAGGAAGATGAAAGAAAGATAGAGTGGGATGATTTGGGATCAGAAGAAGCTTAGAATAAATCCATATTTTAGGTGACACAATTTTAAAGACACTTAGGGGATTGATTTTTTAAGTTTCTCAGATGCGAAGATTCCAAAGACATGGAAAGAATCATTGACTTTTTTTTTTAAAGTGAGCAAGAAGATATTAGCAACTATGGCTCATTATGTCTATTTCCTCATTTATAAAATTGTTATTAATCTATATGTGTATTGAGAATATCCTTAAAGACAATAGGAGAAGGCAACAAGGCAGGATTTTTACAGATAACTTTTTTTGGGGTCATGCAAATGTTTGAGATGTATAGTAAAAAAAATTTTTTAAAGCATTTGACCTGATAGAACCAAACACAGCCTTAAAGGTTCTTCTCAGAGAGGCTAAAATCATACAAGAGTATATAACACTCAGTAATTGAGATAACTTTATTTAACAATCCAGAGTACCAACATGAAGTGAATTGTAAAACAAGGAGATAATGTGTTCATATAAGATGGTTGACAGTATCACAAAGTCCTAAACAGAGTCCAGGTAGTAAAGGTGACCTGTATCATTTTATGAATGATACAGCTTTTATGAATATTCTTGCTTGCAAATAACTTTTTGCTAGTTTCATCAAAGCGTGGAAAACTACCAAGACTGCTCAATGAAGTTTAATTGTTATAGAAAGATCAGCTTAATCATCTGCACTGGAAAATCAGAGGATAAAAGTGCCTAGTGCTAAGATTATGACATATGATTGGATGGGCAGCATAATGAGTCCATCAGTACATAATCTTGGATACTTACTGCAGATGGACAATATGCTAGGCTCAGAAGTGAATGGGAAGAGATTTATCCAGGTCTCATTTGCATATTACACACTTTTGATGATAAAATGCTGTTTGTTCATTGTGGCACAATCCATAATTTAACCCTTCAGTGTTAAAAGTTAAGATATTATATGGCTGCGAGTCAAGTGACTTCAGAAAAACAAAATTTCTGGTAACTTATATGGCAGTGGGAAGATACATGGTAGCTGTAAACTGATTGAAGCATATTATCGCTGATGGCGTGTATGTAGTAAATAGTATAAAAACAGCCTGCAAGGCTCTCAAGTGTGGTCTGTTATCAGATTAAAATGTAATTGAGAAATATTTTAAAAATAAATAAAAACACAATAGAACATAAATGATGTTAATATGCAGTTTTCTAAGTCAATATGCAGCCAGCAGAGATGCTTATATATAGTTTTGTGGCCCCTGGTTCTGTTTGAGTTTGACACAATGGGTATAAAAGACATCGAGAAGAACCTGAAGAGAAAGTGAGTTGGTCATGTATTAAGAGCCCAACTGTAGCACTGGTATTCATAGTGTATTTCAAAACAATAACAGCCAGAGGAAAGTCAAGTGCAGATTTCCCTTTCTCTCATTAAGGCTCTCAGTAGGCTGCTCCCGAGCCCCATGGACAAGAATCACAGGGAATAAGAAGGCATGGAGGAGTTGTGATCTTTACAGGTGGGAGGACGTTATGGACCCGATGAAGCGTGAATAAATAATTTCTCTGAATGAAAAGGAAGGAGACATCACTATAAAATAATTACTAGGATTTGATGTCTGGATCTCAGGAATAAATGTGGAAGAGCACTAGATTTGGAGATGAGGACCTGGGGTCAAATTCGCTTACTGCAGTTTACTTTGTATGTGACCTCAGATAAGCCAACCTCTCAGGGCTTCAGTTTTCTCAGTTGTAAATTGAAGGAGCTGGGCTAGTTGACCACCGATGCAGCGTAGTATTGAACCTAGAGTTACAAAGACTCAGGTTCAAATACCACTTCAGACATTTATTAACTGTGTAACTCTTGGCAAGTCATTTAGGCTCTGTCTGCTTCAGTTTCCCAGCTGTAAATTGGGAAGAATAATGATAGCACCTTCTTCATCTGTTATGGGGATCGATTAATTAAATAATATTTGGAAAGTGCCTGGCACAGTCCCTCCCTCTGACTCCCCTCCTTCCAGAACGAAATATGTGATCTCATGTGAAGTGACTCCAGGATTTCAAAGTTAGAAAAATATAAGTTCCATTAGTAGAAATGGAGAAGTTAGGGAGGGGCCATAAGAAATGGTGAAATAGACAATGTCAGAGGAAATTAGAAAGATTTTTATGAACCAACACAGAATAAAGTGTCCTGAAGGTCTTTGTGCAATTTAGAAGGACTTTTGGGACACTTTGTGCAATGATAATATTATAAAAAGAAGAACAATGATAAACCACAAAAACACCACACTCTTCCTGATGGAGTGGCAGCAAACCTAAAATGTAGAAAGAGATGTACTTTTTGTACATAGTCAATGTAATAGCGAATCTGTTTTGCCCAGACTATATAGATCTATACTGAGGGATTTGTTTTTTGGATTTAAAAAAAATTGTTCAACTACGGAGAGGGTAATGGGAAGAATAGATTAATTTAAAAAATGCTTGTTACTTGAAAAATAAAAATAAGCTAAAAAAAAACTATCAGCAGAGGGAGTTTCCACATTGGTGAAATAAAGAAAGCGCATTTTTTTTAAAGTTAGGGAGGAAAGCTGCCTTGTATGATAGAAGAATACAAGAATTCAATTTTATGTATGTGGAATTTGAAGAAATGATGTTGTAGCCAAATTAAAATACACCCCCTATCTCTTTGGACATTAGAACATCAAAGCGCAGAAACTTGACTTTCCAGTTTCTGGGTCTAATAGTTCTCTGCAAAATAACTAAATGAACACAACCTGACTGTGTGGTGGGTGATTGATGTCTATTGGAACAAGTTGGTGACGTCTTTGTGCAATCCAGGGGACGATATTGTCTGAAAGGCAGAATGTTTTTTAAGTGCAGTGCCAGAACTGTGTGCATTTTCTGGTGAAGGGCTTCAGTGATTTAAACTTCTCCCTAGCATTAGGGAAAGAGGGAAGGGAGATTGGAGACGTCGGCTGATTTAGAAGCAGCAGGAAAATGCTGTAATTTTTTTTAGAAGCTGGCTTGTTGAGCGTGTTCCTTCTCTTGACCAGTTTTACAATCCTGGCAAAATAGCCCTATTTGAAGGGAAGGCAGTGTCCTGGAGTACAAAGTGCTCTGGCCCAAAGTCAAGAGACCTGGCTTCAGTTCCATGCTGGTCCTCATTCCCTTCAAGAGAGTAAGGAGGCAAGACACTTTCAGTTTGGACCAGCCTGCTCAGGAAATTGAACAGGACAGAACAGAACCAGAATGTATGCCCTGCTTAGCTCAAAGGCCTAAAGATATTCATAGACTCACATTATCTTCACTCCATACCAAACAGGAATCCTTGACTGAATGCTCTTGACTGAATGGCTCTTTGCGTAGTTCAAGCCCTCACAGGAGCATGGGATTTTAGGAACTGAAAGGAGCTCAAAGATCATTCAGCTTCACTTCTATGGGAGTGGGAATCTCTACTACCACACCTTTGTCAAGGGGCTGAAGACCCGCTGGAACAGGGAGTTTGTTATGTTCAGAAGCAACCTTTTACACTTCTGCACTATTTCTCTAGGACATTCTTCTCTCTACTGTAAGGGTAGGGGTGAATGCCTCCCCACTCCATTTTAGCTATAATACTTTAACTAGGTGAGAGCAGGTCTCAGTCAGTCAATCAAAAGGCTTTAGAAAGATTTGCATAAAAATCTCGTTCGGAGAGGCTGCAGCCCCTGGATGGTCTATGAATTATCAAACAAGTTGAGAAGGGAGGGAATTCTAGAAATTGGAGCAAGTGTGGAGTTCTAGCTAAACATCCTGAGAAGGAACTACTTGGGGGGGGGAGGGGAGGAGAGGTGGAAAAGGGGAGGACAAGCCCTCATCTTCAGTCTCTGCCAGGTCTCCTTCCTCTTCTCCCTTTGACCAGAGGAAAACCTTCCACCCTCAAAAGATCCAGAGGATGTTAGACTTCCTGTTTTCCCACCAATGTCCTAGAACCCTTGCCGACAGCAGTGGTTCCCTTTGTGTCCTAAATGGCATTCCTCGATCATCCGGAGGCAGTGTCTGAATCATTGGGAGCCAATTGACAGACTGGATTCACGGACCCTACAAGAAGCCTAGTGAAGGGACTACACCATCCCGAACTGGAACTTCTTGAGCACCGTGAGAATAGGAGAAAAGGACTTCCATCAGATGGGAGCCACGTGTGCTTTTCATGCTTGAGCTTTCCTCTGGAAATATACTTGGAGGGGAGTGTTATAGACTTTGGGGGGATGTTTTATACCAACCCTATATACCTTCCTAAAAGCTTTTTAAGACTTGCTGACTAACTGATTCTCAGCTGATAATCTTGAGGGAAAGCACACATTACCAACCTTCAGGGCTATACCTAGAACCCTGAGGGGGAGATGTAACCAGCTGATCTCTAGGAACTTGATTTATTAATAGGAGTGAAAGTTGGGATAAGGATCCTCAGAGCTTTTATGGGCTATAACTGTGGTGTTAAACACAGAGCTCCTGTATTGCAGCCAACATTCCCTCTGTACTAGATGAAAATGTAATTGGGAAATATTTAACAAAATAAATAAAAATACAGCAGAGCATAGGTAATGTTAAGGTGTAGTTTTCTCAGTCAACATGGGGCTGTAGGAATCCATATGTATGGTTTAATGGCCTGGTTTCCACTTGAATACGACACCATTAGGCTAGGAAGTCAACCATAAATCTGCCTCTGAGACTATTATCATCTATTCCTCCCAGTTCAGCCCTTTGGGGCCAAATAGAATAAGCCCCAGTAGAAGAAGGTAAACTCCTTGGAAGCAGGGGCAGATTTTTTTTGTCTTCATATCCCCAGCTGGCATCTAGCACTTGTGCCTTGTACATAGTAGGCCCTCAGTAAATGCTTGTCAGAGGAATGAATGGTCTCTCTTCAACACAAAAATTATCACAACCTTTTGATCTGCCGTGTTTTTAGTTCCACTGATTGATAGATAAGGAATTTATTAAGAGATTACTAAGTTCCAATGTGCCAAGTGCTGGGAATACAAATACAAACAAGCAAGACAGTCTCTGCCTCCAAGGAGCTCATATTCCATTGTGGGAAGATAATGCATAGAAGAGAGTTGGAAAGGGGTAGGGCTGGGGGAGATATGGAGCAGTGGGGTGTGGAGATGGCTACAACATAGACTTGGGGCCCTGATTCTAGGCATAATAAGGTATAAATTCTGCTTAAACCAGGTTGTGGGCGACCAACAGGCCTTACAGTGAATTAGCAGGCATCTACTCCAGCCTTATGAAGCATCAGGACCCAGTGGTCTAGGTGAGGTTCTGGTAGAGGGAGGTGAGAATGACAGCCAGAGCACAGGCAGTATGGTGTGGGGATGGCCACCGGGAAGTTGTCTACCTTATTGTACAGTTTTAACTCATAAATTAAAGAAAATTATAGAAATGTATAAACTAATACAGAGAAGATTGGTATAAGATCGCTCTAGCATCAATCAAAAAATGCATAGATCTAATATAATGTGGCTCTTCAAAAAGTTGTATTCCAGGAACACAACAGTAAATGGCTTTTCTCTTAGGTACAGCAGAAAAGGACTAGTTCATTAGTCAAAGGACCTGGGTTCTAATCTTATGTTTGATTTTTATCAATTTCCTCATCTGTAATTATAGCTGGCATTTGATCCCCAAAACAGCCCTGTGATGTAGATGTTATTTACAACTGGGAAAAAAAAATGAGACATAGACAGATGAAATTACTTTCCCAAGGTCAAATAGCTAATAAGTGTCTGAGTCAGGATTTGAATTCCAGTCTTGGTAGCTAAATTCAGGGTTTTCTTCCACTATGCCATCTAACTAGTGAAAGAAAAGTTGGACTAGACGATCTTCGAGGTTCTTTCCTGCCTAGATCTATGTGCCTATGATTACTGACTTCTAGCTATTCTTTGAATTCTTTCTGTAATCTTCTGCATTTAAGGTGATCATTTCCAGATTCTAGACTATAGGAAATTGAATAATGTTTGTTTCATGTGCTAATGCTTCAAGACTCATCTTAAGTAAAGTTTTGGTGAGTAGAAAATGTAAAATTATCTGCGGGTTTTAAAATATTTAAAACATTTACCTACGGTTTACACAGCACAGAATAATTCATGTATAACACCTACTTAAAGCAATCTTGTCTCTTCCTTGGCATTCTCCAGCATTTTTCCCACCAGATCACCCTGATGGTGACAGACAAGAAATGCAAGGGCCAAAGAGTGAATTGCTAGATGATATAATTGTCTAGCAAAAAAAATAACCTTGCTAGCTTCAGATGGAATTTAAAATTTATACTTTCACTAGTTGTATAAAACTGTGAAACCCGATCATTTGGAAAATAACTTTGTCCACCCACATTTAAAAAGTGTGTATGGTTGGTAGCTTTCTTCTCTATCCTGATGTACCTGCCCCTTTCAAGTGCCACAATTTTGTTTAAAATTTCTGTAAAGATAATGGACAATGATGAAGCCTTGGATAAGGTTAAGTTGGCTTTTGATTTAGCTATTCCTTTTGCAGAAAAATGCTCTTGTTATTGGGAGTTTATACAATTGTATACTCTTTCTCTATTTTTAAGGAAGCAAGCTGAAATTGACTAGATTAAAAAGAAAAGCATTCTAGGTATGTTAAATTGGTCAGGAAAATGTCAGTCAAATAAATCTCTTGCACCCTGTACAAAGAAAATCTATGTTTGTAAGGCACCCAATAGCTTCAAGGGCTTTCTGGATCAAAGATTTTTTTTAAAGCAGATTATTAAGGTTTTCCATATGTAAGTATAGTTTTTAAAGTAATTTGGGTACACAACATTGGGCCTTACTGATATAGCATTATAAGATTAATTATTGCGTGGAAGACTGGGATTATATTGAAGTACCTCATAAAAGCAACTACATAGCATCGTATAGCTCCTTTAGCCTAGTCATGGTGAATAGGGTGTAGATGCTGGAATCAGGAAGACTTAAATAAAAATCCTGCCTCTGACTCTTCAGACAGTGTCACCCTGGGCAAGTTATTTAATCACCGAATGCTCCAGGTAACAACTTAGCTGGTGGCTCCACTTCCCTACATCGAATTCACAAACCAAGAGTTCTCCACGTCAATAAAATCAGTTCCTTCAGCATTCTAATTCTTTTAAAACTGATAACATACAGTAGGGAATAAATGGTATCGCAGCAAGAATTTAAAAAAAAATTAATCAAAGTCATTGGGTCTTAGAGCTTGGAAGGAATTAATAATGTTGATTTACTGCTCTCATCTGCAAGCTTTTTCCAGTACTATAGGATGTAGATTGTCCAAGTTAAGAGATTAGCTCATTTAAAGGAGCTTCATGCTCCCATATGCCATGGGGTTTAATTTCCTCTGAATCCTTTTTGTTCACTCCTTTTCAGTCTGAAGATTATTCACTTTGACAAAAATGATGGCCCCAAATAGGGCATCAGTAATTCTCTTTACTCTGAATAAAAAATTTGTTTCAAGAAGGGGAGGTATTCCTTTCATGTCATTCTTTCTTCTCTAATAATAACTTAAAAGGCCCTTTTTATTGTCCTTAGCATTTTTTTACAAGGTACAACTCATTCTTTAATTTAGCCTTCTTAATGCTATTTTTACAGGATGATGCTTCTCTTAAATACTTGCCTTTCCATTGTTTGTACTCGGCCTACATATCCTTTTTGAGATCTGAGTCCCTGGAAGGTTCCCTGTGTAGCCGAATTGACCTCTGTATTAAATACCCCCTCTTTTCTTTTTCATCAGAATTATTTGCAATTATATGACAACATAATGAAAAATGAAATTGGCAAATTTCATTTTTAGGCAAGAGCCTCTTCCCGGGCTGACTTCATTTTTGGAAGTGGGATCATACCTATGTTTTCTCTGCATTTTTTAAAAGTTCAAAATGTCGAAGTTTGAACTGCTTTCCTAACCAAAGTACCTAACTACAAAGCTTTTACTCAACACTCTCCAGAATACAGTTCGGTACAGTACTATGAATAGTTAAATAGGTTTCTGTCACTGAGCTTTTCATGCCAACCAATTGAGATGTGATGTCCATAAAACAAGTACCACAGTTGCTAGGGAAAGAGAATACTTCGCTCGATTAAAATTCTAAGTTGCTTTCTTACGTGCTCAGCTTTCTAGTTTATGAGTGTTTATTGTCTGTGAATTGCTTCCCTCTAGTGGCGAAATGTAGCCTTGCTGTAAGTTACTTTTTAAAAAGCTATCCCTTTAAACCAGATTTTCATCGTATCGTGTTCTTTTGTAAAATATGACTATTCTAACCTGCGATTTTTGTCAGATTAACATAGGATTATACCTGAGTCATTGCGATCACCCAACATCTAATGACATTATATCTAAAGTAGTAGTTTTGTCATTTAAGACCACAGGATTTTGGAACTTGGACAGGGAACTTAGAGATCATTTAAATCAACTACCCTATTTTATAGCTGAGGAGACTGAGGTGTGGTGATTTGCTCAAAGCCATGAAAATACGAAGCGATATAGTCAGGGTTCACGCCCAAGATCTTCCAAATCCATATTCAGTGCCTTTTTTTTTTTTAAAAAAAGATACTATTGTTTTCTTATGCCTTATTAATAGTTTAAGATAAAAATGATTTTCTTTAGCAATTTTTAAAGCATTCGAGGCACTACCTCAAATTATCTTATATTTTTTATCTCATGTACATGTTATATCCCATCCCCACACTAATATAACAAATAAAAAAGCATAAGCTCCTGAGGACTGACACATTTTAATTTTTGTCTTTGTAGACTACTGCCTTGCACATGGCCAGCACCGAACTGATGCTATTTAAATTGAATTATTATTGAATAACTTCCAGTCCCTTTAAATGTCCAGCTAATATTCTCAAGTTCACCCTGACACTGACAAGAGAATAATTTTGGTTTGTTGTGCTTCTCTCCCTTTATCTATGGAAATCCTTTGGTCAGATATAATGTATTTGTCTTTCCTGAGCAGGCTTTTGTAATGTTTTAATTTGTGAGAAAACTGTAAGTCCCCTGCCGCAGACTAGAAAGCCAGAATGGACCAGGATTGATTTTATATAGTGAAGAACAGGTAGAGAGACTCAAAGAATTAGAGGCTCCTGAATGAACTAGTAGACTGGTTCTCAGAAGCCATCATTCACTTCCAACAAGAGACTATGTGAAAACAGAGCTAACCCTTCAATTAAATGCCTATTGTTGCTTACTGTCCCTGCTGCAATAAAGCTTGTCAGCTTGACATTTTGTCACAGTATTTCTTTGTGAGGGACAAAGGTGGAGAAGAATAATGGATCCAGGCAGTTCTGATGATAAGCCCAAAGGAGAGTTTCATTCCCCCAACATCATGCTAGCCAACCTGATGACTTCATAGGTTACAGATGATAGTGTGTTCATTCAGCTATATCAAGAGAAGAATTTAGTTACAGGGTGATTGTTTTTAAGGCATAGTTTGTTAGACTCACTTCTGGTAGTGTGAATAGCTTGAGTCTTATAGTGGCAGATTGGATAGGTGTCTGCAGGAACTAGTGGAGCCATCAAAAATCCTAGTCCTGGAAATGCCTTGTTGTGCAGCAGAATTTGTTCTATTGGTTTGTGTGATCAGTCACTATTTTGTGAGGGTTAATGTCACATCAGTTAAAGACAATCCTTGCTTCTAAGAATGCATATGAGAGAACTAAATTACAAACTGAAAGCAATAAAAAATGAGGTTTGGTCAGTATTTCGGTAAGAACTCAAGCAAAGGTCAATTTCCTTATTTGTAAAGTGAAAGAGTTGAAGTAAGTGACCTCTAAAGTTTTTAACTTACTCAAACATTCTATATTCTTTGCCTTGAAGTCTCTTCTGGCTCTGATATTCTATGATTTTAGTAAATGTCTAATGGTCATTAGTCCATCTGGATTTCCAAGAGGTCCTACAGCTAACAATTGCTGCCTTCTCTTTGTACTTCTTGTGTTGGGTATATGAACCTGACCAAAGGTTCAGTTTCCCCATCTGTAAAGTGAGTGCATTGGACTAAATCAGGGGGTCTTAACCTTTTTTGTGCCACTCTGAAAGTCTGGTGAAGCTCAAGCACTTCTTCTTAGAACAATGCTTTAAAAAAATCATAATAGAAAGAAATGCTAAATTTTAGCTAAATTTCAAATGCTAAATTTTATTCAAGAGGGAGTAAAAATAAAGACATTCAAGTTCATGGACCCCTGAAATTTATCTATTCCATGGAGTTTATGGACCCCAGATTAAGAACCTCTGGACAAAATTACCTCAGAGATTTCTTCTGGCTCTGATATTCTATACTGCATTTCTTAAGGTCCTTTCTAGCACTGACATATTATGTTTTATGTCCTAAGACGGTTCTTACTAGCTCTGCCTTGTGTAAGACCAACATATGGCCAGGGCACATGTATGTTCAGGGCAACTTATACCTTTGACATGACCAAGCTATTTTCTCCACTGACATAAGGTTCTCCATGCCATGCTTTCTGCTACTCTCTTTTGGGCTTCAGCTATGATGTGGCCTCATGGGGAGATGATCTGCCAGTCTTTAGCTATATTATTTGGCTCTTTGATGATGCCATTCCTAAAACCATAGCTCGTAAGTTTCTCCACCGTGTTGCTTCCTTTAGTCAGCCGGAGGATATCATTAGCTCAAAGCAAAGGACATTAATGAAATGGCGTGGCAGGAAGGATAACAACAAAATGGCTTTCCCATAAACATGAAGCATGCTCTTTCATATGTACAGTCATAATCAGGAAGGAGAGTGGACACATTTTAGATGCTATAAGTAGAAAGGCACACACATAAGAAACATGTGACCAGTATACACACGAGGATGGACAACTCATTTGTCTAATATAGCATGACTATTAAGGTCCTTGGATGGTTCCTTACTGACTTTGGTCTTATAGTCTCTTCCAGATGCTGCTCTACTGGGTAAAGTACATATATAATATATACATACATATGTACATATACAATATCTATATCTTTATCTACATCTATCTTCATTGATTGGCTGTAATCTCCACCATCTTTACTTTTTAGCTCAGTTGAAGTCTTCAGTGGCTTTGCTTGTCAAGTAGGATGCTATTCAAGAAACACAAGCCGTCTTCTTCCTTCTCCATGGAGCAGAGGGCAATAGGAAATAATCTCTCTCTTTAGAAGATCTAATACCCAATGCCTTGAACTCTGACTCAGAGACTCTTTACTTTGGAGTTATGTAAGGTAACTCTAAAAGCCCGTACAGCTCTGGAAATCTCCCTTTTCTACCAGAAGACTAGATTATGGCGTCATGCTTTCTAGAGGATTCAGAATTCACTTCTCTACACAGAAGGTGTCTTCGAATTGCCCTCTCAGGCTGTAAGCACATGTCTTCTAAGGTCATGTATTTCTGATACAAGATGCCATGGCTGAAGAGGTAGGAGGAGAGGAGAGAGAAAGATCCATGCTCAAATCCTGCCTTAGGTGCTTATTAGTGACCTTGGAAAAATCACATAATTACACATCTGAGCCTCAATTTCATCATTTGTAAGATGAGGATGATAATAGTACTTACTTTACAGAGTTGTTATCAGGATCAAATAAGATATTTGTAAAATGTTCTTCATTCAGTCAGTCAGGTTAGGGGATTTGCCTGAGGTCACACAGGTAGTAAACAGAAAAGTCAGAATTTGAATCCAGGTCCTCGGGGCTTTGAATCCAGTGTACTTTAGGTATGTAATAATATGATCCATGGATATTTTATATTGTGTGACTGCATGTAGTCTGTGTACCTGTTAGAATGTCTGTGTTGCTCAAACTTTCAAATAATACAACTTTTAACTGGGAAGAAAACAGGCATCTTTGTATTTGGTGTACTTTACAGGAATTGCTTTTTCTTGTTGTTATCCTGAACTTGATAAACACAACAAAATGAACATTTCCATATTCAGAGAACAGAAAAAAGATTTTATATGTACATGTATGTATGCATACATATTTATATGAAACTGCAAATCTCTATCATGTATACCAAGCAGATGAAAATCCATCATGTTGATTCAGAGCTGTCTTGCTTTTCTGTCTTCCTCTGAACTTCCTTCTGGTACCTTCTGTGCATTTTAAAATGCTTCATTCTTACTCGTTTCTTTATTTTCTTCTTTTTGTGGCATTGCTATCACTAGCCCTCTCTCTTTTCCACTTTCCCCTTTCCCTTTTAACTAATGAGCAAGGTCAAGCAAGCCATATCCGTACCTTGTTTCAGAAAAGGTATATCTCATTCTGCACCTTGAGAATATCACCTCCTTGTCAGGAGATGGGAAGTGTTTTTCATCCTTCATTCTCTGCCATCATGGTTGGTCAATGCCTAGATCAGAGCTCTTAAGTCTGTCAATTGTTTTTTGTTCCAATGCTGCAGTCAATGTATAAATTGTTTTCCTGGTTCTACTCACTTTGTATCAATTCTTACAAGTCTTCCCAGATTCATAGGTTCTTACAAGCTTTCTGTCCCTCTTATCACTTCTTATGGCATGATAATACATGACTTTCACATATCATAATTTGTTCAACCATTTTCCATTTGATGGGCATCCTTTTGGTTTCCAGGGCAGCAAGGTGGTATAGTGGACAGCTCAGGAAGACTCATCTTCCTGAGTTCAAATCTAGCCTCACTCAATGGCTGTGTGATCCTGGGCAAGTCACTTAACCCCTTTGCCTCAGTTTCCTTATCTGTACAAAAATGAGACAGGGAAGGAAATGGCAAACCACTCTAATATCTTTGCCAATGAAACCCAAAATTTGGTCACAAAGAGGAGGACAAGACTCAAAATGACTGAACAACAACTCTTAGTATCCAGTTTGTTTTTATAACAAAAAATGCTGCTATGAAAATTTTTGTATATGTAGGTCCTTTCCTGCTTTCTTTTATCTCTTTGAGGGGGTCTTTGTCTCTTTTGGTCACCTATGAACTTATGTCCTGCAGTGATATCCCTGGGTCAAAGGGTATGCACAGATTCGTGATTTTTGGGGGATGAACTGAGAATTTTAAAATTAGGGTTTAAGCATAATGGGGACAAGGGACTTACCTGCAGCAGCTGCTAGAATTGTCCCTTTATCTTCCCTCTTTCTAACTTTGCATGACCTGGACTTAGTCACTGGAGGGGAGGATGGAAAAAATAAGGAGAAGAATGGAAAGGTGTGTGACTATCTTCCCTGGCCTCAGGAATAGTCAATGGGAGATTACAGTATTACTATGTTTGAAACACACTGTCTACACCCAAGGGTAGGGTTCAACAAAATTCAGTTGCTGTCATTTAGCTATTACTGAAGGATATTGCCATTCAGTCATTATTTTAGTCATGCCTGACCCTTCATGACCCCATTTGGGGTTTTCTTGGCAAAAATGTTGGAGTGGTTTGCCATTTCCTTTTCCAACTCATTTGACAGGTGAGGAAACTGAGGCAAACAGGGTTAAATGACTTGCCCAAGGTCACACAGCTAGCAAGTATCTGAGGTGAGATTTAAAATTGGGAAGATGAGTTTTCCTGACTTCAGGCCCAGCGTTCTATCCATTGTGCCACCTGAGGGCAAGGCACCTGTGTTTGGGAAAGGGTAGTTGGAAAGTGACATCTGCCTGAACAACCCATTTCTACATCAGCAAGATGGATCTATAGGCCTAACAACAGAGCTGATAATATATTGGTTCATGTGGCTTCATTCATTCTTTTTTTTGCAAGGAGGAAGGCAGGGCAATTGGGGTTAAGTGACTTGCCCAGGGTCACACAGCTAGTAAGCGTGTCAAGTGTCTGAGGTGGTATTTGAACTCAGGTCCTCCTGACTCCAGGGCCGGTTCTCTACTCACTGCACCACCTAGCTGCCCCTCATATGGCTTCGTTCTAAAAGAGCTGTAACACTTTGTTGTGTAAGCAGTGCTGGTGGAGGTAGCAGCAGGGAGCATAATGGCAGCTATGCAGGACCTGATAGCTAGGGAATATGTCGTGGCCACAGTCAGCAGATATGTAGGCAGCTACAGCATTAGGGATTTTTAAAGTGGCAATGAAGCAGAACTCAAGCATCCAGCATCATGCAATGACAAAGGATCAAGGCCAGGAGCAATGAGACACTGAGTCATGTTGTCAGGGAGCAAACTGGCTTTTCCAGGTTTTCCTGTTGTTGATAATATGAGTTGCATGAACTGCACCTGCCTGAGGAGGGGAGCTGACTTTCTAACCACCCCAACTTCCTTCTCTTCTTGGGTGAGTGTGGCGCCTCGACATCAGAATAACCCTTTAAGTCTAGAGTAATTTTACAAGTCTCTGAGGAAGGTGTGACTCAGAGGATAGGGGTAGGGGGAAGGGGGCGGGGTGTTACTCATCTCTAGCCACCCTGAAGTTTTTCCCCCACGGTGGAATGCTAGATGATGCCACAGCTTTGGAGCTTCTGGACTTTTAAGAAGGGAAAGTATTCTGATCTTAACAGACACCAAGTAAAATGGACATTTCCATATACATATAGCAGAAGAGAATTTGTCATGAAATTATAGATCTCTATTTTGTACCTCTTGCTTTTCTTTTAAATACATAATCAATTCAATATGTAACTTTCAAAGCTGTCCTACTTGTCTGTGACTCTTTCTGGCTCTTGTTCTGTCCTCTTCTGTGCATTTAAAAATTGATTGCTACCAATAAAAACATCTTGGTAATTAATCTTCAGTTTATTACACACATTTTCATGAACTAAAATAATTTCTTATTTTCACTAACAACCTAAATAAAGAATTGTTTTCACTAACATTATATCTTTAAAAATTAGTATACCAAATCTCACTAGCTTTGGTACAACTCAGTGCATTTAATATTGGCAATAACAACTTATATGCATATTAATAACCTTAAAGTGAATATTAACATTATCGTGACCACATTAATCAGAAAATAGGAATATGATTAGTGTTTTCTTCTTATGTAAATTCTATTATGTGAAGATAATAAAATATTAAAGACATTAATTTGTCAATTTCTAAATATCCTTTTATCACCAAAGATTTGTTCATATGAGAGCGAAAATATTCTAGGTCCCTGGAAACAAGGTGGATCTGAGTCTTCTTCACTTACTCTGGTTACATGTGGCTCCATTTTAAGATATGAACCATCACTAAATATATAGAGACCATACTGGAATATTTTACTTCTCAATTATTTTTCCTCAATATCAGGGATGGCTTTTTTTTAAATTTAGAACTGGAAGGAACCTTAGAGATTATCTAGTACAACTTCCACATTTTTGCAGATGAGCAAAAGACCTGCCCACAGTTATACAAGTAATAAGGAACCAAGTCAGGTTTCAACTTCTAGTGCGCTAACCAGCCCTAACCACTCTCCCACAATCCTCCCGGCTCCCAAGACACAAACAATATGTGGGTGGAGAAGTCACTGGATAGATGAGTTAGCTAAGTACCATCGATAAGTCATTTTGCCACTCTGAGCTTTAGCATTCTCATCTGCAATATGGGTGTAATATATACTTGCACAGACTATTCCACAGGGATGTTGTGAGGAGGAGGTCTTTGTAAACACTGAAGTGCCAAGTAAAGGGGAGGATGTTCTGTATGTTGGGAATGCAAATTAATTTTTACATTGCCCTAAGCAAAACAGGGTTGAAAAGGCTAATCTGCTATTATTAAAAAAAAAAGAAGTGTTTTGAGAGTTTGTTATTGTTCTGAAGGATCCGTGGTAATGTTCCCCACATTAGCAGGCAGCTTAAAATTGATCATATGAGGCCATAAGAGCTGGACAAACCACAAAAATAATATGTGTTTCATTAATGTCACATCTCTGAGCCATGGAGTCGGGTTCACTAAAATATATCCAACTTCTGAGTGCTGAAGTTATACTTTCTGTGGGACATCTGGGGGGAGAGCCGAAAAAATAGCAACAGCTTGGTTTGAACTGTCCTTAAATTAAGTCACGAAGATCCTTTATTTACAATATCTCATTTGACCATCACAACAAACCTAGGAGATAGGCAGCATATTCTTATCCCCATTTTACAGATAAAGAAACTGAGGCTCAGAGAAATTATTTGAGTGGCCATGTAGCCAGTTAGTGGCAGAGTCAGATCTTGAACTCAGGACTCCTGACTCTGAATCTAGGGTTCTTTCCTCTGACATTCAGTCCAATTCAATAGAGCAGAAGAAATCCCATACAGCTATATTGAGGCATAGCATTAAGCCCAAACTGCCATTTTTCAAGTGAGATGGAGTTTCCAGGGGTAGAGCAGTGTTGTAGTTAGACAAGTGGCCTTGGGGTCAAGAAGGCCTGGGTTCAAGTCCTATCTCAGATATATATTAGGTGTGTGACCCTGGGCTAACTAAGGAACTGCTTAGTGCTCTCAGGCTGCTAAGACTTCGGTAGAAGTTACAGAAGAGTTGCTGGTGTGCATCGTGGGCAGCGAATTTTCTCCTGGGGTGTTTCCTACCTTGTTGAACACAGGACTAGACTTAAAAAATATATGGAATTTATGTGTTTGTCTGTAGTTGAGAGAAGGGCAGTGTTATATTTTACTTGGCATGAAGACAAAAGTGGAAAAGGATTCTTCACATCTGGGTTGATTAAAACAGGTGTGGAGAATTTGGAAAAAACTTTGCTACAAACATCTGTGCCTGCCCAACAGATCCCAAGAGGATGCTTCACTTTGCAAACAACTCTCTTCAGAATTCCTATGGTGAGTAATTCAATTTACAGACCTGTTCACACAACAAGAATGAATCTATTTCATTCCATAGACATTTGTTAACCAATGGAATGCTAGCATTTCCACCACCATGTTCTTTTCTGTTTCCCTTAAAAGAATACAGCATGAATCAGTCTGAGGATATCTCAACTTTCCCAGGTCCATAAATTTCCTAGGATGAAAGTCTCTAGAGAAAATGCCATTATTATACATCTTTGATTACATCATTAATTCCTTTTTCAGGCAATGAGGTCCATGCAGTATATAATTTACAATCCCTGGTCATAATCACTGACAGTTTCCATTGACTTTTATAGAATCTATAAAATCAAGGCCAATTAATTAGCGGCCAAAGCATTAATGAAGAAAGGTCTTCATCCAGATCAGAAGCATGAGAATCCAAAAAATATATGCCTCAATTAATTTCACAGAACTATTTTTAGGAAGAGGATACAGTTAGGGAAGGCAATCAGTATAAGATATCCTCTGCTGTCACAGTTACTTCTTCTATTTTGGTCTTTATCTCGGGAAGGGGAATCTGACTTATGGCTACCACCAGCAAATTTGCTGCATGAGCAGCAGCGCTTGCCACACAGATCCAAAAAGACTCTTCGTACTGTTCCTCCACAATGACAAACTGAAAGATCTTTTCCTGAAAATTGGCAATTCTGTCTGTGAGGTCATGGAATTTCACAGCTGCCATGAAGCTCCCAATGGCCAAAGCAACGACGCCACCTAGAACCAAAGGGAGATTCAAAATTCATGTTGGCCATTAAAGACTTCATGGGTACCTTATTTAAATTGTAGCATCTTGATAAGGATTGAGTCAAACTTTATATAGCCCAAATCAAATCTCTGAAAGCCCCATATTAAATATTGTCCATTTTCTATCTATGAGGGAGTCATGCAGCAAAACCACTCTGATTTAGGCTAAGGAGGAGTGAGTCCAATCTGAAGCAGAGAATTATTTTTTAACAAATGCAATCTTATTATTTTGAAATACCTATAGCAGTATGAACTAGGCTAACAAAACACTATTAAGTAGAAGTCATATTGAATCTACTCTAATAAACAGACAAGAATTGGTTATAAATAACTCATTAGTTGTTTGAAATGGTTGCTAGTAAAGTATTTGGAAATGGTTCATGCTTGTTAATATATTAACCTCCCTGCATTTTTAATTACATCATTAATTGTAATTTCAGCCTTGTCTCTTCTGATATATCCCAAATTCATCGGATCCAGTTCAATTCAGTAAATAATTATCAAGCATTTTTTTAGGAGCAAGGCACTGTGCTGTAGGAGATACAAAGAAGAAATAGCTCGAAGAATGGAATCAGACACAACCTGCTCACCACAGAACATAAATCACAGGATAAAATTAGACCCAATCCTGGAGTTCCAGAAATTTAGAATCTGCTGGGGAGACAAGTGTACAAATAAGTATAACACCAAATTTTGCTACATTTTGTTGGCAATTCATATTTAGTGACTTGTAAGAATAAATGAGGTGGAACTTCCCTTACCCCTTACATGCTACTGGAGGAACTTTTAATTCTATATGCCTATTCATAGGGTTTGTAAACTTAGAGGAAGGTTATATACAGGCTCACCTCCTTGTTTTACAGACAAGGAACCTATGGTTCAAGTTAAGTGACTTGCCCAGGGAGTAAGCGGCAGAGCCGTGATTGGAATCCATGTCCTCTGAGTCTAAATTCAGCATTCTTCTTATGGCATGGTACTATGGGAACACTCATATTAAAAACTTAACTGAATAAAGAAACTACAAATCCCTCAACACCTGAGGATGTCCCCATGGGCCTCATGGAAGAGAGTTTCCAACTGTACTTGAACTCCTACCTTGTCTCTGGATGTCTTTTCAGCCGGCATTTCCACTTATTTATTTGGCACTTGGCTTATCACCTCCTTATTTAGCCCTGATTATCTTTTTCCATAGATAAAGGGTAAGGAGAGGAGATAAGAGTAGCAAACCAGTACAAAGAGAAAGGGAAGAAGAGAGACCCATATATCTCCCTTCTTCTGGCTAACTCAGAGTTGTAGTTTAGACCCTGGGATCCTATCACAGGATGGAGAGCTGGAAGGGACCTTAGAGATCCTACCCTTTCATTCTACAGATAAGAAAAAGATAAGGATTAGAGAGGACTGGATGGTAAGCTGGGGCACAAAACACTGGCCTCTAATGCCAAATCCCACTCTCTTTCCACTGTCCCGCAGCCTCTGCCCATTCTGCTTCTCACCACCAACTTCAGATACCCACCTGATTTTGGACCACCCCCCACCTTCCATTGGCAGTCCTTGGATAGGGGGGGGATGAAGTTCGGTTGGTCACTGTGAACTGATTAAAAATGGTTACAAGTTCAGGTTGGGGTGATGGAAAGCATGAGCACAGGGGCCTATTAGAGAAAAGGCAGAGGCCAGGGATATGCCCTACTCTGGAAAATCAATCTTGTGGTATATTGTATGCTTTCTGGAAAACCCTCCAAGATTTTCAAGTTCAATGGTGATTGTTTTTTCCCATTCCCAAATGGACTCGACCTTTGGTGGTCAGCACTCTTACCACAATGAATTAATTAATCAATTGTGGTAGGCACTGGGGATACAAGCACAAAGAATGAAACAATTCCTACTCACAAGGTGCTTACTCTCTAGTAGGGAGGCCACCTGTTTTTTTCTTATCATCTTTGCTTGATGTTGCTACTGAGCCTTCAGCTACCGAGCTCCATCCACAGATCCTTCATTGTTCCTCCAGCCTGCATCACTTCCTCCCCCTCCTCCTCTCCCCATTTCCTCTTTTCTCCTTAGCCCTGGCTCTTTCAGCATTGTTTTCTCTTGGCTTCTCTTCCTCCCCATCCCTCTGTCTCACACCCTGAATCAGGAATCCAAATAACCATGTGTATGTTTTGTAGACAAAAATAGAGGGATTATTATAATAGCCTGAGTAATTTAAAACCATGAAAAATAGATTTCAATGGATAAATCTAGAGAAAATCAGAAACTCATCTTAAAGAAATGGCAAAACAATTTATACAGTAACCGCAATATTCTAAAGACAAACAACTTTGAAAGACTTAGGAGCACGATGCAATGGTCAACCATGATTTTAGTGGATTTGTGATGAAACTTGTTGGCCACCTCCTGATGGAGAAGTTCTGGACTCAGAGTGTAAACTGAGATATACACACACATGTGTATATATGACATGTATATGTCTGTATAGATACATATGTAAACACATCTGATATATGTTTATGTACCTATGTATATGCATACACATATATTTATATTTGTATATTTCATGTATATACATACATATATTTATTTTAGTATATTTCATGTATATACATACATATATTTATTTTAGTATATTTCATGTATATACATACATATATATTTATATTTGTATATTTAATGGTCATTGTAGCAATTTGTTTTGCTTAACTATGCAGATTTGAAACAGGTGTTTTATTTTTCTTGCTTCTCAATGCAAGAAAGGGGGGAGGTTGAAAGAGGAAGGGGAAAGGGAAAGGGAGGAGGGAAAGAAGGCAGAATTTGAAAAAAAAAATAAAATTAGAAATGAAGAAATAGCAAGGCATTTTAATGCCTTCTTACAATACGTTTAACTCCATTTTCAGCGCAGTTTGACAATTACATAAACAATTTAAGAATGTGCCTTACCTGCAAGTACATTCCACAGACATATACCAGCAGGCCCATTTATTGCACGATACGGGACCTTTATCATATTGAGGATTGCAAACCCCATACTGACCAGAGCCAAGGCCATGGCCACAAAAAGGAAGATTAAAATCATGACATGAAGGCCAGTGTTCAGTTGTTTCACCATGTGAGGAAAGACTGGGGAGAAAGAAACAATCATTGTTGTATTTCATTAAAGGGTATTAAAGTGCTGTACTAGGAGTGTATGGTATTTTGGTTGTTTCTTTGTAAAGCAAAGGTCACACTTATTATAAACGTAGTAATGATCTGGGGAAGGGCCAAAGGAAGCAGGCACCTTTCGAGGAAAAACGTTCATCTTTTCCTGTTCTTGATATTGCTCATTGGGAGGCCAGGACCTTTAGACTGTGGTCTTCAGGCATTAATATTTTGCACAAACAGCTCAAAAATGAATGATCACAGGTGGCGATCTAAATTGGCTTGACCTTTTGATCCGGTTATCTTTCCTGAATGCAGATTCACACCGCTCCTTTCTCTTTTTACACTATTCTTTTTCAAAGGAGGGCTGGGTTGGTACTGCTTATGGGCACTGAGCAACCTGAAATGTAGGTATCATAGGATTTAAAGAAGGACTTGGGACATCATCTAGGCCGAGTCCCTCATTTTGTAGATGATGAAACAGATTCCTAGAGAGGTAACCTGACTTGTATGGGGTCCTGAAGGCAGAACGGAGCAGACTTGGGCCTCTTGACTCCCAACCCAGTGCATTTTCCACTACAGTGCATTCCAGTGGTCCTCCAGCAGGGTGTTACCAAATGCTTTCTGTGTGCTTATAACCCTGGTAAGGTATGAAACTTTAACCAGGAATTTTTGTACCTGAGGCCAGAGGCACAAAAAGCACCATCAAAGGAGGTGTTGAGGGATCTGGTGGGGTAGGGGGAGAGGTTATGTCAATAGAGTCTTCAAAGCTAATGAATGGTACCAAGCTGCTAATGTTCTGAAGGGGGAACAAGTAAGTTACTAAGGCTAGTTGGCCCTGATCCCCACCCCAAGCCTCTAAAGTTCTTTTCAGTGCTAGAGAGATCCTGATTCTTACCTGGGCCAGGATAGACATGGCTCCACTTTTGATGCTAACATTTGGTAGTGGGGCAATGACACACAACTTCTTCCTCACTGACTCCCCCTCCCCTTTCACAGGTAATCAGAATGAACTGCCATGGAGACTATTCATTCTTTTCTACCACCAAGCCCCTATGGATACTTTGGTCTCAGTTTTGGAGGGAGGTGCTTTGGGTTCTGGGTCCATGGCAGGCCTATAGGAAATGGATATACCTGGCTCCAACTTCCCCAGATATTGAAGGAAGGACAATTTCAGTCACAGGAGGGGCAGATTCATAGCCATTTCTCCCCACACCTAATATGAGAAATTGGAGAGGAGGTGTAGCTTTTATTGCAAGCCTTATAAATTTGCTGCACCTGGTGCAAAGCCCTGGTTTGCCCACCCAATTTTGAGCTCTGGTACCATACTTAATTTGTTGTTCTTTTGCTCCCTTTTCTGTTTTTGATGCTTGTCTCAAGCATATGTGTCCCATAACTTGTTCTGCAGCAATCCCCTAGATATCATAACTGGTGCCATGTTCTCCCCGTATAGATTAGAGTAGTAATTGATGCAATCTCCCTTCTAAGGAAAGAAGACAGGTGAATAAAAACAGCTAAAATGACTAATGAATCCATGGGTGTGTAGTCCTTGTCACCAAAGGAATTCTGTCAACAACAGAGTTTATTCTAATCAGACTTATTTATGATTTGAGTGCCTAGAGTCTGCTTACCCTACATGAGTGCCTCTGTAAAAAGCTCAATCTTCCTTGTGTCTACTTTATTTTAAAATCCCCCACAGACCTTAACCCCCTCGGGCCATTGAATATGTTCTGGACAGAGCCAATTTCTTGGGTTTCTCCTAACAAGAACAAGACTGGAACCCAACGGCAGCAATGAATAGAAAATATAGGACACCTGGTATCCATTTACTATGTGTACCACTAATGGTTTCTATGCCATTAACAAAGCCTGTAGTAAGATTTCAGGTGGATGTGACCATGTTTCTATTTCTTGAGATCTAGAAAACTCTCCTTATAGCTACATAGATATAAAGTAGTATTTTTAATTGAGTTGAATTTTGTGGTAGCTTCAATTTTTTCTTCATATCTTTTAGAATTTTTTGGTCTATATATTTTTAGAATACAGTGGCCTAAAGCCATAGTATAGCTGGGTGGAAGTCACTATTTTCACCCAAACAATCATTATAGGAAGTGTGAATTTGTAGGAAACTAACAGGAACCCAAAGTACTACATAGATGTCACTCATTTTTATCGTTACTGTTATCTTGTCCTCATCTTTTTTTGATGGGATTCAGGTAGAAAGGGTCCTGGGAAAAGTTACTATCCTACTTATTATTCCTTTGTATTCAAAGTTCTATAGACTGTTGCACAGGTAGACAAAATTATTATCAGTATTATTACCTTCTACTTCAGTTAAATAGCAGACTTTGATGCCTGAGAGGTCACTGTAGTGAAACTAGTTTCTCTTAGCTTATCACTGCTCTCTCCTTGGTTAAAACCAGTGGTGTCTTCTCTGTACTCATCCTTCTGGATATCTCAGCTTCATCTGACACTGCTGACCTAACCCTCCTTTTTTCCATGCCTGCCTTCCATGACACTAACGTAATCTTCAATCTGTTATCTCTCTGATGATTCTTTCCCCGTTTCCTTTCTGGGCTATTTTTTTCCCTTGTGGATGAAATGTCAAGGGACTCCATGGTTCCCTCCGAAATCCTCTGCGCTTCTCACTCTACATCCTTCCTTAAGAGAGTCTGTCCCTTTGCGTTTTCAACCATCTCTATGCAGATGACTTGAAATACATATTAGGTACTGACCTTGTTTTCTTTTGAGCCCTATATTTCCAGTTATCTCTAGATCTCCCCTTACATGGAGATTTACTTACAATTTCAGATGACACCTGAAATTTAACACTGGAAAACGTCTTTCCCTCAGTCACTCTTTTCCAGTTTTTACCCTGGAAGTTAGTTAGTCTTCAATTTGGAAGCTATTGCTGCTGCTCCTTTGTTCTCATTTCTTTGTAAGGTCTGTCAGAGTTTCTTCTTGCTGTCCACCTCCTCAACTGCTACCCCTCATTCAGTTCAATTCAGTACAACAAACATTTGGTGCTGTGGCCCTGCCTCAGCTGTCTGTTTGGTCATCCTACCTCCGTAATATAAGATCAGAGGATTTGAAGCTGGAAGGAACCTTAGAGATTATCTAGTCCAATTCACTTGTTTTATGCATGAGGAAACGGAGGTCCAGAGCGTTAACAGTGACTTACCCAAGGTTACATAAACAGCTACAGGATTCAAACCCAAATTACCTGGTTCCAAAACTCATATTCTTTACAGTACACTGAACTGGCTTGTGATTTTCTCCATCTAAAACACAACTGCTAGGGTGATCTCCATCAAACAACTTTATTCATATCCCTCCCCTGCTCAAGGACCTAAAGTCCCTACTATTTTATTCATCCATCCATCCAATGGGATGAACAGATTTAGAGAATCCACCTCAAATGTTCACATGGACTATTCGTGCCCCACCTGTGATAGCTTGTACTGGTTTGATCAGCCACGGTCCGACACATTGTGACTAGACCATAGCATAGAGATGTCATTTTGGTCTTCCTTGAGAATGAAGGACAACAACCAACCAACCATCTATCTATTTATCTATCTTTTCAGCTCCAAATTCTCTCCCTCCTGCCCCCTCTCCCCCTCCCAACGAGAAGGCAAGAAATACCATATCCATTATACTATGATTGACTATTTTTTTTTCAAACAGAAACATCTCTTCTTGGCCTTTAACTATTTCCACTCATTTATCCGGCTAGTCTCATTTTATTCTGTTTCATAAAATTTAGAGGCAAAAGGGGCTTTAGAAATCATCTAGTCCCACATTTTCATTTAAAAATTAGGAAACGGAGTGTAAGAGCATGGCAGCGACTTGTCCAAGATCACACAGTTAATAAAGTGCAGAGCTGGGTTGCAAATTCAAGCCCTCCGACTACAAACTCCCCACCCTGAATGTTTCCATTACACATCACTGACTCCCTCTCAAGGTATCAGAGCTTGAGAATGATGACAAAAGGCTAACCAGTGTGATGAGGAGGCTTAGAGGGCTCCCAGGTGCCCACAGTTATCCAGGAAAAAACAAGACTTGCTTATTAGAGAAGTGGGGTGTGGTAGGCGCTAGATCTCTACTACAGCTTAAAAAAATGCTGGTCTCAAATCCCACCTCTGCTGCTTACTAAACATGTGAACTTGGCCTCAGTTTCCTAATCTGTAAAATTAGGGGGTTGGATTAAATAAGCCTATGGTCCCTAGGTGTATGTTGCAAAGGAGGATGTGCCAGTGGGAGGAAAGAATGTCAGGAGGACAGAGTAAGTGCATGGGGGTGGGGGGAGGAAAGATGGGGAGGAGGAGGAGGGAGGAGAGGAGCCTTCCAAAGGCTGAAAATGGACAAGTTGAGTGTGCTAGTGGTAACCACCTGGTGTCTCAAATCCAGAGATATCACTAGAAAGGTTATGGAAGAAACAAAGAATCCTCCAGTCCAATGCAACAAGCATTTATTAAGCTCCAACTGTATGCAAAGCCCTATGCTAGATAGACCCACCCAAAAAAGTCCCTGATCTCAAGAAGCTTGCATTCTTCTGGTAATATACAAAGAAAACAAATAAGCACATACAGAATGACTTGATGAGAGACTCTGTTAACAACTAAGAGGATGAGAAAATGCTCCCTATAAGAGAGGAAGTGAGCTAAAGGAAGCTAGGGAGGTAGAGAAGTGGTACCTTCCAGGCAGGAGGGGCAGCTTGTGCAGAGAGACAAGGAAATGGAGTGACAAGTTTGGGGAAAGGCAAGGAGGCCAGATGGACGGAAACAGAGGGCTTGAAGGGGAGTAATGTGTAACAGACCTGGGAAGGGAAGTTGGAGCCAGAGTTTGAAGAGCTTCACACATCATGTCTGTATTTTATCCTAGAGGTAATATTGAAGTTTCTGGAGCAGAGGAATACATGGTCAGACTTGGCCTTGGCAGCTAAGCAGAAGCTGGATTAAATAGTCCCTTTGGACTCTGCAGTACAATTAGGAGGCAATTGTAATAATAGCTAGCATTTATATAGTGCTTTAAGATTTGCAAAGTGCCATTCATAATATCATTTGATCCCCATAATAACCCTATGAGGCAGTACTATTATTACCCCCTTTTTACAGATGAGAAAACTGAGGCTGAGAGAAGTTAAGTGATAATAGTCCAGGTGAGAGGTAAGGAGAACCTGAACCAGTGGGGAGGTTGTATAAGTGAAGGGGAAAGAGTCAAGAAACACATGGAGGTAGAATTGACAAGACTTGGCAATCTGGCAACTTGGCCGTGAAGGGGAGAGGGAAAGAGAAGGGTCTAGTAGTATGATTGAGTTTGTCAATCCTTTATTAGAAGGATAGTGTGGTCCCCTCGACAGAAGTAGAAAGTTTAGAGAAAGGGGGGAATTCGGGAGATAAGAGTGTCTCTGTTTTGAATATGTTGAGTTTGAGATGCTTACAGAGAATCCAAAAAGAGAAGACCAACAAGTCCTTGGTGATTCAAGACAGGAGTCCAGGGGAAAAGACTAGAGTTGAATTCATACATCTTGGAGTCATATTCATAGAGATAATAATTAAACTCATGGGAACTTCCTCCTCTTTCCATCTCCTCTCAAAATAAGCTGTGCCAAACAAGACAATCTGTGGCTAGACCTAGTGAGTAAAAGCTGTTCCTTGGTTCTATTTTCAGATCCCTCCCTATCCCCAACTACATAAGACCCTTTCATATACAATCCTTCATTTTTTTTGGCAGGGTTGTTTTTAATACTGAAATGTTGATGTTTGTTGATGTTGGAAAGGAGTAGAGGAAGGCAATTCCTTGGCCAACCTGTTGCCCAGTGACTAGTGGTAGTGATATTAGTTTAAAAAATGATCTTAGGGTAAGCAAATAAATAGTCCTGGAATTATCAAACCAACTCATCAAGAGGTATTTATTAAATACTCACTATACACCAAGTATGGTGCTAGGTCCTAGAAGAATAAAGATAAAAATGAAGTGGTCCTTGGCCACATCCCACTACGAGAAGACAGCAGTCATTCAGATAAGTAAATACAAAATCCAAGCTTTGTAAATATAAACCAGTTTTGGAGGGAGAAACAGTCATGATTAGGGGGAGAGGACATCAGGGAAAACCTCTTGCAGGAGATGTTACTTGAGCTGGTCTTTGAAGGGAGTCAAGAATCCCAAGAGACAGAGATGAAGACCTACCCTTGGCTGTAGATTGTCTGTGAACCCTGCTGCATAGCTGGCTGTCACTCTGCAACCCAAATGCAAGCCAGTAAAGGAAAGAAACTGCCCAGGGCTTCCAAATGGAGCTGTATCTAAAACACCCTGAAGAGATGGATATCGGCCTCATTCTGAAGTTTCTCTAGACTAGGAGATAATTAAATAATTCTTTCCTAACACTCCACTCGAGGCTATAATTATTATTAATCACTCAGGGGTACTTCTGCTTTGGGGGGATGATCATTCTCTTTCCCATTGATCTTCCTTGGGGACCAAATACACAGTGTATACTTGCTTGTAGTGAGTGTTCCAGATTCAGAAATGGCGGGCTGCTTTACTTTCTAAGGGAGACTCACAGAACAGCCATATTAATCCTACAGTGGAAAGATGGAGGAATGAAGCCTGTGTATTTGGTGGGACAACCACTTCCTACCCCACCTCCATGCTCTTGGCCCTAAATTGCAACTGCTATTACCCAAGGCTTCGTTTTATGTTCAATAGAAAGTGAGGAATACCTTCAAGGTGTTGGTGGATGCCCTGTGGGAAGTCGAGGACCAGAGTTACCCAGGATGAGCAGGGATGGCTCTAGATCTGGAGTGTTGGGGAGAATATTCTCATCAATGAGATCATGGATCCATCTGTATTTGAATATTACCTCATGCTAAAGTCAGTGAAGGACACACAGGGAATACACACACACACACACACACATACATACATACACACACACACACGTATTTGTTGTTTAGTTGTTTCAGTTATACCTGACTTTTTGTGACTCCATTTGGGTTTTTCTTGGCAAAGACACTATGGTTCGCCATTTCCTTCTCCAAACGCACACATACACACACACAAATATATAAATGTATACATAAATGTATAGATATATATGTATAAATATATGCATATATACACAGTATGTGTGTGTATATGTATATATATAGAAATACATGCATACACACACACACACATATATATATATACATATACATACACAAACCCACATCACCTGGTTTATATTTACATAGCTTAGATATATAGCACATAGTAAGCATATATATATACACATACAGACTCATATAATATATATTTCCCTTTTTCACAGTTACTTAAGGATACCTATTCAAAGAGTCAGCAACTGATGATTTTAGGAGGACATGGACCTCCTAGCTAAAACCCTACCTTCTATGAGAAGCCTTTCCCAATCCCCCTTAATGTTAGTGTGTTTCCTCCATTAATTATCTTGAATTTATGGTGTATATATCTTATCCGTACATAGTTGTTTGCATGTCTCTCCCCCATTAGACTGTGAGTACCTTGAGGGCAGGGACTATCTTTTGCCTTTCTTTGTATTCCCAGGCACTTAGCATACTATGAGCCTGGCACATAGTAGGTGCTTAATACATGCTTAGTGATTATTCAATAATTCTTGTTGCCTGACTACCTTTCCTTCTCCTTTTCCAACCACACGGTACAACTGGGCCCTCAGCTAGCCTGTACTATGCCCTGTAACTACTATTTTTTGCCTGGCCCCATTGCCTTGGGCTCTTTGGGAGCCTACTTTTTTACCCCTCTGATTTCCATAGGAATAGGCTGTCCCCTCTCCTGACCTAGCTGAACCTTTAGAGGGCTGTCCTCTGAATCACCACTGCTGTCCCACAAACTACAGCTCTTTATGTTGCATTTCACAGTTTTGGGGGGAAGGAGGAAGAGAATAATCATTTATAGGGCACCTATTATGTTCCAGGTACCGTGCTAAGCGCTTTACAAAAATTATCTCATTTCATACTCCCAATAATGCTCTGAGGTAGGTGCACTTTATAGTAGAGGAAACTGAGGCAGAGTTTAAGTGCTTACAAAGGTCATAAATGTCTGGGGTCAAATTGGAACTCAGCTCTTCCTGACTTTAGCCCTGCTGCTACTCAAACAGGTCCTGGTTTAGGAAGTACCTTCCATTTGTACTGTAAATATCCTGTATGTACCTAGTTATTCACATGTTGTCTCTCCCATTAGAACATGTGCTGTTTGAGGACAGGGACTGTTTGTGCCTCTCTTTACAGGTCCAGTGATCAGCATGGTGCCTGGCACATAGTAGGTCCTTAATAAATGATTGTTGACCGACTGGCTGATAACATTCATTATCTCATTTGAACTTCACAACCACTCATGAGGTAGGTGGTACAAATATAATGATTCCTATTTTCCAGATGAGGAAACTGAATGCTTGCCTAATAATCACAGAGACGTAAATGGCAGGACCAGGATTTCAACTCGGGTCCCCTGAGTTCAAATTCTGACTTCAAATCCAGTTCTGTTTCTACTTGTACCCTTATGCTTTAGACTCCCTTCAAAGAATATGTTGACTTTCTTAATTAGGTGCCATTTAAAAAAATTATTATTCCTTGTTAAGTATTCAGAATTGAATTTTTGTTTTTGTGAAGCTATTTTCCCAATTCATGGAATTTAATTGGTACAATTACATTTGTAGGGTCTTGATTTGCTAAAATTAATGGATAAATTTTTATTAATCTAGTTTTTTTTCTTAAAATTCCATCAAAACTCTAGTAATATTTTTTTTTCTTTCATGGTAGTAACCAAACTGTTGACATCCATTGGCATTCATTTTGGTTATGTTAAAAATATCAGTCTTGCTACACATTTAATGAGAAGTTCTTTCTGAAGACTCTTATGCTACCAGAAATGACAGATATGAAGACTATATGGAAGTATTTTTTTTCTTTCATGGTAGTAACTAAACTGTTGACATCCGTTGGCATTCACTTTGTTTATATTAAAAATATCATTCTTGCTACCCATTTAATAAGAAGTTCTTCCTGAAGAGTACTACACTACCAGAAATGACAGACATGAAGCCTATAAGGAAGTATGGAAAGGTGTGTATGAAATCATGCAGAGGGGAGGTGGCAGAATCAGGACTACCCTACGATTACAGTTTTAGAGTTGGAAGGGACCCACCATTTAGTTCAACTTCCTTATTTTCCACTTGGGAAAACTGAGACCGAGTGAGGTTAAGGGATTTCCTAAAATCACAGGTAGTAAATGTCAAAGGTGGGAGTTGAACCTAGAACCTCAGACTCTAGATCCAATTCTCTTTTTGCTGTATGAGACCCCCCCCTTAAATACACTGACTGTATTGGGGGACAATAGATGTCCAGAGATCCTGGTTGACATCTCAGCTCCAAGTTACTTAAACTATTCCAGGGCCACAATTTTCTCAGTAAAAGACATTTCTTAAGAATAGAGACTGTTTTTTTTTTCTTTTTTTATGCCTGGAATATAGTCTGAATTTAACAAATCCTTATCAATTGATGAATTAAAATGAGTGGTTTGGGCTAGATGTCCTCCAAGGAGCTTTCCAATTCTAAATCTGTAACGATCCTTTGATTAAAAAAATCATGGTGATAAAATCAGAAAAAAAATACACAAAAGAAGAAATCAGAAGGGATCATTGATGTTCCTGTAATTATTTGTGAATATTTGGAGTTTGTTTTGTTTTTTATCTCTTAATGTTGTGTCTATTTCTATGGTTGTTTTTTTTAAACCATCAATGGGTCTTAAATCTAGGAAAAAATAATTAAAAGAAGAGACGGGTATAAATCTGAAAGTCAGGGGACATGATACAGCCAACAGAGATGTTTTTAGCAGTAAAAACATGTTTGTTGGTGGTTCCTGTAGGTCACTCTTTTTTTCCCTTCATTAATCTAATTTTTTTTTTTAAGACAGGCACACTACACTGTAAAGATTGCCTTCTTCATTCTTTTGTTAGTAATGTAAGTTTCTCTAGGTTTCTATTTTAATTTTGGTATCCTTTACTTGTGTTTTAAAAATAGACAGATGCTGCTTGTATAGACACAATCAATCATTCTGAAAGCTCTGTAACACATCTATCCAGCCCTACCCTTTGGTTTAGTATTTGTGGAATGGGAGGTAGGGGTGTGTGTGTGTGTGTGTGTGTGTGTGTGTGTGTGTGTGTGTGTGAGAGAGAGAGAGAGAGAGAGAGAGAGAGAGAGAGAGAGAGAGAGAGAGCGCGCTTTTTACACAAAAGAGAAGGGACAGAAAGGCTTAGATGGAAGGAATAATTTGATACCTGGCTATTGGCCTATCTGAATCCTTAGGATCATAGGATTTCAAGTGGGAAGGGATCACAAAGTTCATTTAGTTCAACTCCTCATTTTTTACAGATGAGGAAATTGAGGCTCAAAGAGGTTAAACAAATCAGGTCACGTGGGTTCAGTAAGTGGTGGAGTCAGAATCGAGCCCAGTTCTTTAAGCTCCAAATCTAATTCCTTTTCCCATCTGTTACCTCCTGTGTTCCTACACCGCACCCTTACCTCATGTTCACCTGTATCCCGTGACCAGTGGTGCTGTGAGGCTCAAGTGACATAATCTACATAAAGCACTTTGCAAACATATCATGCAAAGCACTATATAAATGTTGATTTTTTTTTTATTGCCGTTGCTGTTGTTAACCTGCAGTCATCAGGCCTCCAGCCCGGCCATGGCTTCATTCCCTGAGCCTTCTACTTTTGCTTTGCTCGAGCAATACAAGGATATGTTTAATAACCAGGTTCTCTGGGGGAAAAATGTATGCGCATACAATTTTAAGTTTGATTTACATTATTAACACTTTTTTAAGTCTAGACTATCAACAACATGGGAAATCAAAACCCGATTTGCAGCAATTGAGGACTTATTCGGTGTAAATGCTCACAATGAAAATTTTTACAATTTCTCTTAGAAGCTGGTAAGAGGTGGCTCCAGCATACCCTTGGCCTGTGTCCTTATAGTTTTTTTTTTAATTTTTATTGTGAACTTAACATAAAAAATGAACATTTCAATATACAAAAAGAGGACTGCATATGAAATAGTGAATTGTTAGTTTTTAAAGTGCGTGTTAAATGTTTAACATGATAGTGTTAGTGGCTTCCCTCTGAAATTACTTCCTATTTACTGTATGTAGCCTGCTTTGTATAGATTTGTTTACAAGCTGTCTTACCATTAGGTTGTAAGCTCCTTGAGGGCAGAAACTATTTTTTTTTGCCTCTTTTTTATATCCCCAGTGCTTAGCACAGTGCCTGTCACACAGTAAGCACTTAATAAATATTTATTGCTTGGTTGACTGATGATAGTAAAAAAAAACTGCCTTGCTTGTCTACATCCCCTTCTGAACTTCCTTCTTTGTTCTTCCGAACATTTTTAAAAAAATGTTTTTTTTTTCACCTTTATCACTACCTACCAATTCTCTACACTTCCTCACTTAACAGAAGCCTTGCCTTATAATAAGTAAGTAAAGTTAAGCAAAACATATCAACACATTGGTCATGCCTGAAAATGTATGGCACACTCTCAGTCTTCGGAAGTCATGATTGGTTGCTGCATTAATCAGAGTTTTGAAGTTTTTAAAAGTTGTTTTCCTTTACATTATTGTGGTTTTGAAAACTGCTCTCCTTGTTCTTCTGATCATTTAATTTTGCATTAGTTCATACAAGTTCTTCCCAGGCTTCTCTGAATCATTCATATTCACCCTTACCTACTGTTGTTCCAGCTATTCTCAGGAATAAGGCATCGCATTTACCAGTACCTTCCTCCTGTGTCTCTTACGGGGTTACAGGATTTCATAACTTGACTCTCTCTTTCTAGATCGATCTCACATTCCTGTCCATCATGTACTCTACCTTCCAGCCAAACTGACCTTCTTGCTGGTCCCTGTACACAGTATTCTACCTACTGCCTATGTATAGGATATTCCCCCATGTCTAGAATGCTCTTTCTCCTCATTTTTAGAAAAATAGAACCACAGATCTATAGCTTGAAGGGACCTAGGAAGTCAGCTAATCCAACACCATATTTTCCACTTAAGGAAACTGAGGCCCCAATAGTTGAAGTGACTTGCCCAAGATCATGTAATCAGTAAATGTCAGAGATGGGATTTGAACCCAGGTCCTTTGGCTCCCCAGAAAGTACTCTTTCCACTATGCTGTCCTGTATCCTATCTCTTGATATCCCTAGCTTTCTTTAGCACTCTAGTGTTACCTCCTACATCATGCCTTTCCCTATTCCCACCCTAGCTGTTAGTAGTTTCCCTCTTCCTCTGACATTATTTGGTGTATGCATATGTGTGTGTATATATATATATACATATATATACATATATATACATATATATATACACACACACACACACATATATGTATGAATGTATATATGTATATACATACTCATCTGTGTACTTGTTGTCTCCCCCTCCCCCACCCCAATATAATATAAGCTTCTGGAGAATGGGGGCTCTTTTTCTTTTTTTATCCCCAGAGCCTACTAGTGTAGTGCCTAAGACACTGTAGGAGATGAATAAATGTTTGTTGAATTTAATTGAACAAGATATTTAGAACCAGGAGGTATCTTATAGATCATTTAGCCCAGTGGTCCCCTATATTGTTGTTCTGTGAACCCCATCTTACAACAAAAGAAAATGTGTTATGAACCCTTTAGGTAATTTAATATGCTACTCACAATATTCTGCAATTATTTACTACTTAAGGCTCCATTAAGGATTTTCAGTGTGAACTCCTTGGACCATTGGCATGAACACCCAAGAGGTCTGTGAACCACTAAATGGGAACCACCAAAGTGGACCCACTTAATAGGAATCACTGATCTAACCCAAGACATTTATTTTACCCAAAAAGGAAAGACTTGGTGATTAAGTTCTTCAGGGAACCCTGTCCCTCCAACACCTGTCCATGACTTAGTAGATAAGTCTTAGGGAGTTGCTGTGGGTGTCCCCCAAGGCTCTGTCCAGGGACCTTTTCTTATCTATAAACTCTCTTGGTGACTTCATCAGCTACCATGGGATCAATTATTGTCTTGAGGCAGATGACTCCCAAGTCTATCATGTCTTCCCAAACCTGGTCTCTTTCCCACCACCTATTGGAAAGTTCAAAATAGATGTTCCAGAGTCATCTTGAACTCCACATGTCCAAAACAATTCATTGTTTTTCCCCCCACAATTTCCCTATTTCTGAAGGGATGGGGGTGGGGAGGGGCACTATTCTTCCAGTTACCCAGGTTCGTGACTTCAGAGTCATGCTTGACTTTTCTTTCTTCCACACTCCTGTCTTCCCAATAAGTTGCCAAGTGTGCCTGATTTTACCTGCACCACATCTCTTGCATCCATTCATTCCTTTCCTCCTCTTATATGGCCACAACCTTAGTTCAGGCTCTCATCTCTGCCCTATGTTATAATTTCAATAGCATCTTACCTGATCTCTGAGTGTCCACTCACTCCTTTCTCTAAGCCATCCTCTGCAAAAAGTGGGATTCCTAAGGCCCGGGTCTGATCATGTCATCCCAGTAACCACTTCTCTCCCCTCTATACTACCGCTAGAGGCTCCTTTGTTTGACATTTAAAGCCCTTTACCACCTGGTTGCAGCCTACCTTTCCAAGGTTTATTATACATGATTCTTCCTCACACACCTTGCTGTCCAGACAAACTGACCCTCTCGCTGTTTCTCCAATGTGACATCCCATTCTCCTTATCTGGGTCTTGGCCAGGCTGTCACCTGGGCTTGGAGGCAATCCCTACACACCTCTGTCTCTTAGACTGCCTAGCTTTTTTCAAAGCCTCGCTTAAATGGCACTTCCTACATGAAGCCCTTCCTGATCTTTCCAGCTGGTAGAGTCTATCCAACGAAATCCCCTTGTATTTACTTTGTTTATATGCAATATCAACTTATATTTGTACTTTATTATTTATTTCCCTGCGCTCTCATCCCCCTAAGCTTCTTGAGAATAAACACAGTTTCATTTTTTTTAAACTTAACAACCCCATTGCCTAGTATAGCAAGTACCTAGAATGTAGTGGGTGCATAATAAATGCTTGTGAATTGAATTGATTATATATGGCACATAGATATTAAGGGGCTTGTTAAGGATGATACTGTTAGCAAGTGTTAAATGTGACATATGAATGTAGGCATTCTTCACTCTAGGCGCAGCACTCTGATATCACTGAAGTCATGATGCCTCTTTTCGTTTCACAGACGAGGAAAATGTGGCCCAGAGAAGAGAATTGTTCATATGTACACAAGGAATAACTATGAGGTCACTCATATAGGTAGTAAACAAAGGCAGGGTTCAGGTGCTTTGCCTTCTATTAAACCAGCTTGTCTCTCAGTGTGTGTGTGTGTGTGTGTGTGTGTGTGTGTGTGTGTGTGTGTGTGTGATATGCGTGATATGCCTCTTCTCATACACATATATCCCTGTCATTAAATGTGGTCACAGAAACTTACCCATATCTCAATTTAAAAAATTCTCTACCACCTCAAATTATTAAATAACATAAACAAATAGCAAATTCTTAAATAACAGCCCATGTTTATGTATCACTATAATTTGTAAAGCACTTTCTTCACAACAGTTCTTATGAGGTAGGTAGAGTAAGTATTATTAATTTCATTTTATAGATGAAAAAACAGGTTCAACCAGGTAAAGTGGCTTGTGGAAAACCACACACCTATTCAGTGCCACAGGACTTTTGACTCACAGTCCAGTGTTCTTCCCACAAATAATAATAATAAGGATAATAACTTATCTCTTTGAGGTTTATAACAGTATACTGCCCTTGTACTCATGGAGAGCAATGGGAATTTTCATTGGCCATTTCCCTGCCTGGAATAGTTTCCCCGCTTGTCTCTTCTTCCTAGCTTCTTCAAGTCCCAGCTAAAATCCCATCTTCTAGGAGAAGCCTTTCCTGATCCACCATAATGCTAGTGCCTTTCCTCTCTTCATTATTTCCAATTTGTCCTGCATATAGCTTGTATGTACATAGTTGTTTACATGTGTCTCCTCCATTAGAGTGTGAACTCCTTGAAGAACAGGGACTGTCTTTTGTTTTTCTTTGTATCCCTTCTACTTTCTTAGATAGTGCCAGGAGCATAGTTGGCACTTAATAAATGCTTATTTGAGTTACCAACTGACTTACTGACAGGTTAGCACATAGTCTGGCCCACTGGATGCCCTCCTAGTAAACATTTCTTCCCTCAGAAGACAAACGAATGCTACATTTAATAAAACTTACTAGTTTAAAAAGTTTTAAATAGAAGCCAGTTTCCATGGCATGCAGGGAAGGAAGCATGATACTCACTGGTGAATCGGGAATGCCGGCCACCCAGCCCACATTGCCGCACTTTGCAGCCCCTGAAGAGTCCGTAGTAAATGTCTCCAATGAATTTAACTAGCTCTGGATCTGTAGCATTGACCAGATCCACTCCAGTCTGACAGAGGATCTTCCCACTTATCCACTTGGGAACTGCCAGAGCAATGATGATCAACAGGAAGGATGAGAAGCTCAGCAATGAGGCCAAGCCGAACCACGTCTTCTTAAAACAACCTGGCATCCTAGTGGTTTTAAGAAATCATCCCCAAGGCCACGTGGCAGCAGCAAGGGACAGCGGCATTTCTTGGGTGCTGGGAAATCCTCAGGTCCGACGTCAGCTTTTCAATGCAGGGCATTTTGAAGTGCGTTTTTTTCCTCCTTTTCCCTTGCTGCCCAAGTACATGTTTACTATGACAACATCCTGAAATGGTTGCATGGACAGCCTTCATTAGACTGGAGTGTGCAGAGAGGGTGGTGTTTGTTCCTGAAGGAAGTAACCCTATATCAGCCTCCGACTAGTATTTCAGCTGATGGTTTAATTGTCCCCTGTTTTAAATATTCAAATGACACTGAGGTGCTTATCATAAGTACTTGAAAGGCACAGTGGGGCAAAACTAAGGAGATGAGATTGTAAAGAAGTGCTAACAGGTATGAAAAAAGCTGAGGGGGAAAAAATCAAGTGATATGGCACAAGAATTTTGCTGACAGTGAGACTGTATCAAATGTCATCTCTTTTATCTCTGCCAAGACCTTTCTCTCTTTCTCTAAATGCCACTGCTGTCAGATCTCTTAGGACAACTAATAACACGAGGAAACGACCTTCCGTTCTCCAAGACAGTTGACTAAAGTGTATAAACAGTGCTTTATGACACCTGGATTTGTCACTGGGTGAATCTTCTGAGTGTAAAATTGCAACATAAATCAGTTTGTGAATTCACGGCTTTGAGCAAATGGAGCAATATGTACTGGAAAGTGCACCAGCCTTGGAGGAAAAACAGTTCTGGCTTTGACAAGAAATAGCTTGGTTAAATCATTTAACCTCTCTGACCAATGGTTTCTTCATCTGTAAATTGGGGCTGATGATACCTGCACTAGTTGCCTCACAGGGCTGTCATGAGGATAGCAATTTGTAAAAGTAAGATATACATGGGCATTATTATTATTGCAAGGCAATAAATACAATAGTCAATAAAGATGTACGAAGATAAATAAGCTACATCCTTGCCCTTGTGGGGCTTATAATCTACTAGTGAAGACAAGACAAATACACAAGCAACTGTATTACAAGAGTAAGACATGATAAATGTATTTGAAATCATAGGATTTAGAGCTGAATGAGGCTTTACCAAACATTCAATACAGTGGGTCTCAAACATTTTGGCTCAGGATCCCTTTATACTCTTAAAAACTATTGAGGACTCTAAAGAAAGTTTGTTTACATGGTTTATATCTATTGATAGTTTTCATATTAGAAACTGAAACTAATAAAACGTTAAAATATGTATTAATTCATTAAGAAATAATCATATAAAACCAATGTGAAATTAACTAATATGAAACAATATAAAAATAAAAAATTACATATTAACATGTTTTTATGAAAGAATAGTATTTTCCAAAACAAATAAAATTATGAGAAGAGTGGCATTGTTTCATATGTATATGTACATATATATATTTAAAAATCTCTTAAATTCCTGGCTTAACGTTAGACAGCTGTATTCTCATATCTGCTTCTGCCTTTGATCTGTTGTAATATGTTGTTTTGGTTGAAGTATATGAAAAAACTGAGCCTCACACAAAGATGTAGTTGAAAGATGAAGGAGTATTTGAATAGATAAATAATGCTTTAGTATTAGTACAAAAAAAGTTTTGCCTTACAGATCCTCTGAAATGGTCTTGGGTTCAAGGACAATACTTTGAGAACCACTGATCTAATATAACCCTATCATTTTACAAAAGGAAACTTGGGCCCTGAAAGGCAAAGTGACTTGTCTAAAGTTAGCAATCAATCAATCAAGCAATCAAGTATTTATTAAATGCCTACTATGTTCCCAGCAGTGTGCTAGGCCCTGGAGATACAAGTACAAAGAATGAAACATCTCTACTAGCAAGGAGTTTACATTCCATTGACAGAAACAAGTATGGGTGTTTGTATATATATATACCTACACACATATGTAATATATACTTTTAACTACTTTGTACTAATTTATATTTATAGATTATGGTACTATATATTTTATATTTCTATGTAAATATTTCTAATATATTTTGTATTTACAATGTTTTATACCATATATTTTAATATAACATATAGTATTTTAAATATAAAGTGAATCACTACAAAGTAGTTAAATACAAGGTAGTTGGGAAAGGAAGGCACTAGCAGGTGGGGGAATCAGAAATGGCATCATCTTAGAAGAGAGGGGTTTATGATGTAGAAGTAAGGAGAGAGTGCATTCCAGGCATGGAGGAAGAGTTATATAATTTGGAAGTAGCCAAACTGATATTGCACATTGTGTATATACCTTATGACCCTTGGGGAACTACAGTAATCACAGAATTCCACAATGGCTTATGGGATGCCTTTCTTAAGCCTGTAGAAAAGACAGTGTTGCTATAGTAGCTATCCAGTGAAAGAAGGTAACATCCGGGATGTTCACAAGATGGCTCTCTCTTTGAGCCCCCCAACCCTGAGCCCCCTCAGTTCCTCTCTGGTGCATGTTTGGTACAGCCCTTCCAAAGGCAGAAATATCTCCTCTGGAAATGAATGGGTGGTCAGCCTGCAAATGCCTAGACTGTTTACTTCTTGCTGCTTTAGGCTTCAAGGCGCAGCACTGAGCATTTACATTTTTTGTTGCATGATTTGGAATATTGCTCAAAGTATAAAAATTATAAAATTTACAACTCAAGGCACCACTTGCATCTGGAATCTCTCCTAGTCAATTATCTCCCACATCCCTAGGACATAAATTTTTGGCATACTGTGGCCACAAAGTTTATTAAATATAGTGAAAATCATAGGATCATAGATTTAGAACTGGAAGGGACCAGAGCAGATATCTTGTCCATATATTTTACAGATGAGGAAACTGAGGCTCAGAGGTTAAGTAACTTGTGTAGAATGTAAGCTCATTCAGGGTAGGGATTGTTTCATTCTTTGTACTATGGGCTAGAGATTATACCAAGAAAAAGCAAGGGAAGCAGGGTTAGAGAGATTTTTTTTTCTTCTTCTCTAGCTCACTGCAGTGCTAATGGGATTTTTTTTTTCAGTATTTGTCAGTCTCTACTCCAGGATCAGATTTGCCTCATTTGAGCTGAACTCTACTCAGAGTCTTGGTTCTTTCATCCTCTGATCTGAATCACCAGAGATAGAATCTTGGGCCCTGGCACCTTGCAGCCACCATGGTGTGACAGTCTCAATCTTCAAGTCAGTGTGACTGTACCAGCTGCTCATTCCCCATGCCCTATATACCAAACAAGAAAACAAAATTTTAAGGACAATAGAAAGAAACAGAGGCAGTCAAATTTGGATACCAGTGCCCACACTTCTCCCTTTTCCCACGGCTTTTTGCCCTTTTTGAGTGTGCATTCACCTGGTTTCCCAGTGAGGGCATATGGTGCGATCTCCAGGCTTTTCTTTCTTCCCTAAATTGCCACCCTGAGCCTAGAAGCAAATGATTTGATATAGACAAGAAAGCATGGCATGGACACAGGTTGTGCTTGGATCTGAACCAGGTGCTCCCAAGTCCACTGCTTTGTCATTCCACGTAGTAGTCATATCACATAAGAAGGACAGATTTATATAGCAATTTATGGCTACAATATAGCTTCCATATATGACCTCATGTGAATTTACAAAACCTTGGATAATTTTGGAATCATTTTTCCTATTTTTCAGATCGGATAACTGAAGCTCAGAGTGGTTAAGTGACTTGAACAAGGCAACACAGCCAGTAAGTAAGGATCGTGGGCTTGAATCTGGCCTACCGCTTATCCTTCTATGTGCCAGGAACACACCTGGCAAAGATGCGCCTTGGCTGTGGCTCATATTAGGTGAAGCAAAACACATAAAGCTAGGGACATTCTGAAATTATGGTACTTCCAAGGTAACTGACGATGTCTTGAGAGTCTTCTCCAACAGAGATGTAAATGAAATATGTAATTAGGATTACATGCATATAATGTTCAATTCATATAATTAAATGAGGGAGGAATTATTTCTTACTAGGGGAAGGGGTTCTTAATCTGGGGGCCATGAACTGGTTTTAAACACTTTCTGACAACTTTTTCAATAAAATTGGTTTCCTTTGTAATCCTATGTACTTTTATTTTATGCATTTAAAAACTTTCTGAGAAGGGATCCATAGGCTTCATCAGAATGCCATACAGTTCCATGACACAAAGAAAGATTACATAGCCCTAGATTGGGGGGAATCCAGGAAGGCTTTATGGTGGAGGTAACATTTAACTTTGATGTGATGGATGTAAATAGGTGAAGACAGGGGAGTAGAATATCCCAGCTATAGGGAACCCAGATTAAATTTACTTCTCTGGACAAAGAAGAGATCTATGGGCTAGTCCTTTTTCTTTTGGATAAGACAGCCAATAGCCTCTTAAATATTATGTCTATTTTTTATTTATCATATACCAACTTAAGGGGTGGCTAAGTGGCACTGTGGATAGAATTCTGGGCCTAGAGTCAGAAAGACTCCTCTTCCTGAATTTAAATATGGCCTCAGACATTAGTTGTGTGATCCTGGGTTTAATCTTGTTTGCCTCAGTTTCCTTATCAGTAAAATGAGCTGGAGAAGGAAATGGCAAACCATTCCAGTATCTCTGCCAAGAAAATCCCAAATGGGGTTGGAGACGTGACCGAAAAATGACTGAATAACAATGATACCTACTTAAATTTTTATCTGCTTGGACAACAACTTTATGTGTCTGTGGCTGGAAGCTACCAAACACTTATTTTTAGGGCTTATCCTACCTGCATTATTTTCATTTGTTTTTCCCACCTCACTTAGAGTTCATAGATACAGAGCTGGAAGGAACCTTAGAGTCCAATTAGATCAGAAGTTCTTGACCTGAGACCAATGAACAAAGTATTTTTTAAAACAAATGATTTTTAAAAATAGTATCTCAATCTAGTTCCCTTTGTAATCCTACATATTTTACTTTACATATTTAAAAACATTGTTCTAAGAAGAGGTTCCATAGACTCCCATCACACTGTCATGACACAGAAAAAGTCAAGAACTGATCTAGACCAACGTTTTCACTTTACAGATGAAGAAACGGTGAGCGATTTGTCATACATGGAAGAAGTTTTAGCAAAGGAATTTTAAATTCAAGTCTTTTGACTCCAAAGCCATTGTTCCTTCCATTGTATCACAAGGGTGGAGATGGCAAGGGTTATAGCCATCTATTTCATGGTATCCTTGCAGGATTCAAACGAGATAATGCATTTAAAGCTCTTTATAAGCAACGAAGGGCTAGAAAAATATAACCACTAGGTGGTACTAGTAACAACTAATTTGATCCTATTCACTAAAAGAAGCAGGATGGGGGGAAGCCAAACACTTTCTTGGGCTATGTGTCCCTCTAACCTGGGGAGGGAGCAAATTCCAGTCTATCCATGTTTCTTAGATAGTGAGCCATCTTCTGTACCTCATTTCTGTCTCGGTCTCTCTCTTTCCCTCTCTCTCTGAGTGATCCCAGGGGTCTTGTTACTTCACAGGATGTAGCTGGTATGGCTTTACCCAGACAAAATAGCCCTGAGCCCCTCACCCATCAACAAACCCCACCTCTTCCCTGAATCAACTATAATTTGCAGAGCCCTCTGTGGCCTTAACAGCATATTCTACTGGGATAAACAGACATGCTTAAATATCATACGCGTATTTTACACATAGATACATATTTTTTATATCTAGGCACAGAATCAATAAAAGGAATAAAACAACACATAATAGAATACTTACCAAAGCTTGCAGCTTTTTTCTGACTCAGGAAATCTTTAACCAATCTACAGACACACTCCAAAACCAGGAGCTCTGAGAAACACAGAATTCCTGTTCTCTACTGCCTAGTTGAGAATTGTGTCACGTTGCCTTCTCTATCACCTCAGTTCTCCTTGTCAATTTAGATTTATTGAGTGAGCAATCATCATACGGGGCTCAAAGAGACCTGCCAACTCTTCTATCTGTGATGAAAGGGTATGAATGGAAGGACTAGGTTTTGGCTGTTTCTGTTTCATGTTTGCAAATATTCTGTCCTGCAGTATTTTGCAAATACTCTACAATAATGCAGGTTGCCAACACCCTTTGAAAGAAGACTTAGGCAGGACAAGTGGTATAAAGCAGGTCAACAGAAAGATGTATGACCAGAAAAAAAGATGAATCAATCTTGGAGTGAGAATAACTGTTGGATAGGCAGTGTGACCAGGAAGCAGCAGTGACCCCTCTGACTAATAGGAACAGAAGCCAGATTTGAAGGGATTGAGCAGTTTGTGGGTGATGAAGACAGTGTAGACTGAGGGCTATCCATTGGGAATTTTACTATGTAGCCCTATTTTTTAGTTCTGAATCTGTGATTTCCTTAGTATAGGCTACTCCCAGTGAGGGAATTCTCTCTGTCAATGTAGATCAGTCTTGTTTTATAACTTGCAGTCTTAGAGAATCACTCCAGTACTGAGAACTTAACTAGCTTCCCCTGGAGTCATATGTGAATATGTTATCTTACATATGTTGGGATGCTCTCAAGTGTTGTTTACTCCTGATAACTCCAGCTACAAGTGGTCCTTCGTCATCCGATCTCCAAACAATGACTTCTCTTCTTATGTATGTATATTCCAGGCATGTTTCTCTCTTGGGCCCTTTTTCACTTTGCTTCTTCTTGTTTTGGGAAGGGGAATTTTATGATGTTTGTGTCACTTGGAGAGGAGGTACTGGAACATATTTTCACTCTCTTGTAGAGAAAGATTGGAGGAGTAGTCTGCAAAGAGACTTAACCCCATGAGAACTGATGATAGCAACAAGAAAGCAAGTATAGAGAGAAAAAAGAAGGCCCAGGAGAAATCCTTGGGGGATATCCACTGTTAGGATCAGAATGATAATCTTGCAGCAAAGCCTGAGAAGAAATAATCAGACAGGTAGAAGGAGAACCAAGATAAACCAATCTCACAAAAACCCAGAGAGATTTCTCTAAAGGGAATATTCAGGAGGAGGGGTCGGTCAGCAGTGTCAAAGGCTGCCGAAAGGTCCAGAAGAGTAAGGACTGAGAAGTCCTAAGATTTAGTCATTATGATACCTAATGGAAACCAGCCTTAGAGAGAGCAGTATTGGTTGAGTGGTGAGGTCCAAAGCCAGAGCTGTTACAGGCCATCTTCCCACAGTCAAGTGAATAAAAAAATCCCTCCCCAATATGATCAGTGTGTGTTTTCCTTCTGTTTGCTTAATAGAGTTGTATCAATGTTTTCAAAGATTTATAAGAGTGTTGGTGGGCACAATCTGCCAAATCACAGTATTTCTAAAGCTGAAAGATTCAAGTTCATGAACAAATATACAAGCACCTCCAATCTTTCTTTAAAGCTCCAGTCCTACATTAGAAATATCTGTTAAGATACCTATACCAGGATGCCCTATAGACATATCACACCCAACCAACAGATCTAAAATAGAACTCATTATTTTCCCCTAATAAACCCAGGTTTCCAATCTCAGAGGCATCTTCAACTCCTCATTCTCCTTCACCTGACCCTGGGCAAGTCACTGAACCCTGTTTGCCTCAGTTTCCTCACTTGTAAAATGAGCTGGAGAAAGAAATGGCAAACCACTCTAATATCTCTGCCAAGAAACCCCCAAATCACGAATCACGAAGTCAGAAATGACTGAACAACATCTCATATCCACTGCCATTCAAATGGCTACCATGGTACTTCAGGCTCTTGTGACCTCCTACCTGGATCAACATAATTCCCTCCTAACTGCTTTCCCTCCTTCCAGTGTCTCTTAGCTCTAATCCATGCTCCACCCCTGGGCCAAATTAATCTGACTAAATCACAGGTCTGACCACATCATTCCCTTGATCAAGAAGCTCCCAGGAGTTCTAGTCTAGGCTAAAATACAAACTCCTTGGTGGGGCACTTAAGACCCTTCACAATCTGTCTTTAACCTTTCCAAACTTAGTCAGAACTAATCTTCATTCCCTCTATATTTTGGCTAAAGCCTACTTGTTTTTTCTCTTAACTCCAAATTCCATTTCCTACGTCCATGACTTTGCACAGGCTTCTCTATGCCTAGGATACACTCCGTCATAACTTCTACCTCTTGGAATTCCTAGTACTTGTCAAGGCTTAACTCATATGCTTCCTGTAGGAAGCCTTTCCCGATTCCATTAGATGTTAATGTTCTTTCCTCAACTGATCAAATACATAGTTATATGTTTATGTGTTCTATTCTCTCCTTCCCTCCTTGAAGACAAGAAATATAATTTTCATTTTGTCCCAGTGCCTGGCTCACAGAAGGCACTTAATGTTTGATGGGTTGGCCTAGACTGGATTAGTTGGTTTTCTGGAGTCCAGAAGAATAAGTGCCATCCTTTCCCCGAATGACAGCTGTTCAAATATTTAAAGACAGTTAACACTTCCCTTAATTCTTCTCTTCTTCAGGCTGTCTCCACTCCCTTCAACCAGTCCTCCTCATGTGGCTTGATCTCAGAGTCCTTCACTATTCATCACCAGGATTTATCCTGGGCCTTCTTTTTTTCTCTCTATACCTGCTCATCACTTCTCATCTGCGGATGCCCTCCAGTTTATCAATGCCCTTCCTAAAACACAGCACCCATAACTGAACACAATACACTGGAAGATGGACTCGTGTATACTTCAGTTGACTTCTTGCTTCTCTAGGTCATCGTACTCACTTAGAAAATCAGGGAAAACGTCATGTTTGATACCACTCAGTCTGTTGTCACCAACTCTCCTTGTATCTAGCTCAGAAAGCTGAACCATGGAACAAAGTTCACCTGAAGATCAGAACCCAGAGAGCTAACAATGACCACCAAGGAAGAAACCCTTTACTCAGGGCCCAACATAATTTCAGCCACTTTCAGTGTACATTTATGGAACTCTCCTGTATGGCTCTCATGTGGTTGTTTCTGACTGAGCCCCCCGGGGCTTCCTCTGAATGTCACATTCTTGGTACTATTTTGCCTATACTTCTCCTCCCCAGTCCCCTACCCCCACCCCAGATGATGCCTGGCACCTTCTTCTGATTCTGACTCAGATTGGCCTCCACCTGGTAGCAATCCTGACATTGAACTCTTGCCTGTTTATTTTCTACTTATCCTTTACAACCCAACTCAAATGCTGCTTCCTCCATGAAACCTTTCCAGCTAGCAAGGGGCTCTGGAGGAGGAAATGAGGCTGGTGACTCGGCACAGCCCTCCCCCACTTAAATCCAATTCACTGGTGAGTCAGGCATCAGCTTCCTGAGGTCATTTGTGGTCCCCTTTGAGAAGGAAGGACAAGTGACAACCAACCACCAGGTAGTAATGCCCTTTCCCCTCACACCACACACAACACTTCGTTTTGTAATTCTGATAGCCTATGGTGTCATGCTATATTTTATAGCTACATATGTTAAGTGTCCTATTCTCCTCCTAGACCCTACTAGATGGTAAATTCCATGAGGATGGACACAGTAGCTTATCCAAATATCCTACCTCCTCCCAGAGCCTCACGCTGTGCTCTGTATACAGCTGGGGCTTAATTTTATGATTATTGTTATAAATCTGGTGCCACATCTTCCCCCATTAGGCGGTCCAGTCATCCCCCCTCCCCCCAGGTGAAATTAATCTTTCCTTCCTCAAATTTCTCTTGCAGGGACGTCTCCATTCCCCTTATCACATTCTCTCTTGTACCATAACTAACTTGTAGACACGTCTCTTCCCTCCTGTTAGACTAAGTTTTTTTTTAAAGCAGGGTTTGTTTATTTATTTACGTCCAGGGCCTGTCGATGATGGACTTTGGAGGGGACCCACCCTATCCTGGCTAAACTCTGTAGCTTCCTCAGACCCTAGTGCAGACACCTGCATTCAGCAGGTACATAATTAAGGCAGAGTACAATGGTTTTGGACGAACAATTTGCAGAACTGAGTTCTGTAGACAGTTCTCTCGGCTGCTAAGTGTGAAAGGAAAAAGCTACTAAGAATGGCCTGTGTCCGCAGTTACAATAAATAACATCGTAGTGTCCCCGAGATCTTCTTGCACTTCACTCTCCGCCCCGCTGGTCCCGTGGCTCGGGGCTCCTCCCTCCCCTAGAACGCCCATCTCCGGCCTCTGCGTTTTCGTCTGCTGTCCTTCAGACCCGTAATTGACCCTCCTGACCTCCGACCTCGGCTCCGAGCCCACCCGGCTTTAGCCTCCTTCCTTAGCTCTAGCGCCGGCCTCCCGCGGGTCTTCTCCACTCTATGGTGCACGTACCACCTGTGCCCGGCAGTTTGCACGGCGTCTCTCCATTAGACCTTGGGGGGAGGAGGGGCCGACGGGCCTCCGGAGGGGCGCAGAGTCCAAGGCACTTTCCCCTCGGGGGCGGATCCCGCACCGCCCCTCCGCTCGGCCCTCCCGCCGCGGTCAGCCAGCCTAGGCGGCAGCAGCGCGCCCCGCAGCCGAACCGCCGCGCAGGCCTGCGCTCTCTCCGGCTCTTAGCACGTGCCGCGCGGGGCGGAGGCGAAGGCGGGGCCGGAGCTGGCGGGCGGCCGGAGGAGCGGCGCGGGCGGACTGGGAGGATGGCGGCTGCCGCGGGGGGACGCGCGCATGGTGCTGGTGTACGGAGGCAGAGGCGCGCTGGGCACCAAATTGCGTGCAGGCTTTCCGAGCCAAAAACTGGGTAACCGCGGGGCCCCTTAGCGCGCGGGGCTTAGGAGGTAGAAGGGGCATTTGTGCGTTCGGCTGTGGGCGGGGTGTTGGGCGCCCCTGCAGCCGCGGAGCCCGAGCCTGAGCCCGGGGTCGGGGTTCCTCGCCCGCGGGCACGGCCTCGCTTGTGTACTTTCCTGCATGCGCGCCCGCCTGTGCATGCGTGCACGGCTCTTTTCGTGCGCATGCTCCCGCTTCTAGGGTACCCCCCCCCCCCAACACATGGGTGCTCTCCCTGTGCCAGCGTGCGTGCTCCCGCTTTTGAGACACGCCAAAATGCATGAACCCCGCCCCTGTGCTCGCGTGCACGCCCCCGCTTTTAGGATACCCGAAACATACGTATGGACCCCCTCCTCTCCGGCGGGCGCGAGCTCGGAAACGCCCCCGCCCGCAGTGTCAGCCCCCTTCCCCGTGTTCACGCCCTCTTGTTTCAGCTACCTTCTTGCTCTTGTAAGGGTGGGGTTGAAACATGAACGGGCGGGGGGGGGGGGGGGGGAGGGGTCTGTATTTTGCCCCCAAAGCTTAAAGAGAGTTGCTTCTTGTAACAGGGTGTTAAAAATGAATGTGGCTGCACCTCCGGGACGGCACCCACCCGTGCACCCCACCCCAAGCAAGGGACCTCACCTTGGCTGGCAAGGGCAGGGTCCCCCGGGTTGGAGGGAGGGAGGAGGGGAGGCAGAGCCACCAGAAAGGGTACTGGGGGGATTGGGTCACCCTGTCTCATCACCGGATTCTTTTTCCTTCTTCCCTGGGGGATAAAGAAAGGAAGGGAGGGTGGGGAAGCCGGGTGCAGCGCCTCCAGGAGGTTGTGTTTGCAGGGCTTGTAGATTAAGGCGGGGTGGAAGACTTGGTGAATTTGGGGAGCCAAGCAGGAACTATTTGGGCTTTGCAACTAACGAACTCTGGAAACCTTGGGCAAGGCACCAAACCACTCTAGGTCTCAGTTTCCTCTTGTGTCGAATAAGGGAGTCTGCACGATTCCTCTGGCCCTGGATTTAGTGGGACTAGGGCTCCCCCCTTCTTTCTTTTTGCCCTTTTAATCTAGGGACATTCCCCGTTAGCTAGCGCCTCTGTTCTGTCATCCTGGGACAAAGCTTGCACTTAGGTTCGTTTTGTTATTGCTACTTTTACAAACTAAATGAATAGCCAAACCCTCCCTTCCTCCCTCCCTCCCTCCCTTCCTCCCTCCCTCCTTCCTTCCGGCCTTCCTTCCTTCCTTCCTTCCTTCATTTCCTTCCTTCCTTCCTTCCTTCCTTCCTTCTGTCCTCCTTCCTCCTTCCTTCCTTTTTCTCTCTTCCTCCCTTCTTCCCTTCCTCCCTCTCTTTCTTCCTCTGGCACTGACAGGCTGGCACATGATAGCACTAACTTCCTGGGAAGGAAGGGAGAAAACAGACAGGCAGGCTGGGGTCAAGGTCCTTGTATGACTGACTGTACTTGTCCCTTTGGGGCCTCCAGCCAGCCTATAGAGGCTGGGCCCACACTTTCCGTGGACACAACATTTTTTTTTCTGGGGATTTTAACAGCAAGCAAACAATAAGGAAAAATTGCCCAAGAACCAGTGCTTTTAACATTTAAAGAGGAATCTTGTTCCCATTGAGAACATTCGTAGCTTGTTTGATCAGTAAACTTTATTTTTCATCTGTAGGGTCAGATAGGATGGTCAGCCCTGGAAGGACCATGAGGAAATGCCCATTTGAGTGGAGATCCTAGATCTATTTAAGAACTGAGCGTCTCAGGCATGATTAAAGGAAACTGAAAATAAGGGGTCAGTCAATATGGCGTGGATGGAATGAATGGGGGTGGTGGTGGTGGTAATTAGGCATGCACTGTACGTGCCAAACACTGTGCTGAGGGCTTGAGGATACTAGTAGGAAAAGGAACTCCTGCTCTAATTGGGGGAAGTAATGCTGGGTGTATATAAAGGCCTTCCATGTAAAGGGCGGGACAGAGATCCAGAAGAAGAGTAGGCCTCAGTCAGGGTAGAATTGGGATCTTGAGTTCCCTATGGCAGGAGTGCAGATGAAGGGGAAGGTCATATCGCCTTGACTCCAGGCCTGGGCAGCATCTGGACAATAGTAATTCTAACCACATATTTTATAGAGCTTCAAGATTGGTAAAGCATTTCCACAGGACATCCCCCATCTTACAGCTGAGTTTCGGAGCCTTTCTTGTTCTGTAGCTAATAAATGTCGTACTAGGATTTGAACAAACTAAAGTCTCCCGACACCAGTTCCAGGACCATTTGTTACTATGTATCACACTGGTCCTTAGAACATGTCAGAGACCTTGACTCTAGGCGCTTAATCAGTTGTAAGGTTATAGGGAAAATCCCCTCCAGGGAAGTGGTCTTTACATTAGCATGTGGGTGGGCTTCCTCCTCCTCACACCTAGATTCTAGCTCCAGCTTTGTTGTTGATTCCCTGTGTCACCTAAAATAAATCTCTCCATTTTCTGGGTCTCGGTTCTTCCTCTCCGAATGAGGGAGATTGACTGGAGACCCATTAGAGTAATTTCTAGCTCAATTTTCTGATTTGTTGTCCCTCTCTTCTGGGTTTTATCTTTTCAAGGTTTGACTCATCCTTTGTAACTCCTTAAAATTGTTTTTGTAATAGATCTTATAGAATTTGAAATCTGGAATAGACTTTAGAGATAACCCAATATTACCTATTTCTCTCCCTCCTTGCCTTTACATTTGAGAAATGGAGGTTCAGAAATATGAAATGATTTGCCTAATATGAAAAAGCTAGTGGTGAAACAGGGACCAGAACCAAGGTCTCTGATGTCAGATGTCCTTTCCACTGTCTTGAAAGGACCCTATTTTGGGGGCAACTGTGTTAGGTAATTAGGGAGAGCAGGTTTGATGATAAAAGACAAGCTTAAGTCTTTCAGAGCTGTTTGTCTTTATGTCGTCATATAAATTTTGAGAGATTTGAGATTTTGTTAAATGCCTTTCTAAACATATTAATATAATATATATTATAAAAATATTCACTTAACCCTGCTTGCCTCAGTTTCTCATCTGTAAAATAAGTTGGAGAAGGAAATGGCAACTCCAGTATCTTTGCGAGGAAACCCTATGGGGTCGTGAAGAGTCAGCACAACTGAACAACAAAATGCCTCTGGCATTCTGGGAGGGGCAGCTAGGTGTGTCACTGTATGAGCATAAAGGGCCTGGAGTCAGGAAGTGCTGAGTTCTGATCTAGCCTCAGGTGTCCTTACTAGCTGTGGGGACCTGAGCAAGTCACTTAACCTCTGTCTGCCTCAGTTTCTTCAGCTGTAAAATGGGGATAATAACGTCACCAAACGAGATGATAATTGTGAATGCTTAGCATGGTGCCTGGCACATAGGTGCTATATAAGTGCTAAGCTATTATTATTCTCTTTATAACCAGTCTCTTTATTTTGTCAAAATGTAAACTAGGCTAGTCTAGCGTGACCTGCCCTTGATGAAATTTGCTGGCTCCTTGGGTCCCTGCTCGCTTTTCTAGATGCTCAATCCCTATCCTTTAATAACTTGTTCTAGAATTATACAAGAAATTAAAGTCAATTTTTTTTTAAAATCAGGACCACATTTACCCTTCTCCAGCCCATGAACTCTCAAAGATTGCCGACTCAGCAGTCGCTCCCGACAGGTCATTCACCACCCTGGGACCGACCCTTTTCAGCTCCTCTAGGCCTGGTGACTTGTACATCATCACTCTGTGTATCTTTACCATCTCCCTGTTTCTCTTGGGTTTCAACTACCGTGACCCATTTTTTTCTGTGTACAGTCCAAAGATCGTTTTGTTTAGCAGAGAAAACGGAAGCAAAATAAAAATTAGTAGACGTGCTTCACTCAATCAGTTAATTAATCATTAAACATTTATTAAGTGTCTTCTGTGTGCCAGGTGCTAGGGATACAAAGAGGCAAAAGACAGTTCCTGCCCTCAGGGACCTTACAGTCTAATCCTCCTTTAATTCCCTTTATTCCCTAGCGGTAGCATATCATATTCCCCATTTTTGTTGGCCTGCCCTTTCCCAGGTGAACCTTTAACATTCCGGAGTGTTTTTCATGACTGCTAATTTGTCCAACCTGAGGGTTTGCTCTCCTTTAAATAACCATCCTACTCCTACTGATTCTGGCTGACAAGATGGGTCCCTCGAGCTAGTTTGAAAGCTTTTTTTTTTTTTTGGTTTCAGCTGTTCTTGCCCACTTCAAGATGGTTGCCGATGATCATATTTTCTGTCTGGGTCTGGTGACAGAAGCCAGAAAAATATGTGCTGTTTCAAAGTGTTGGGGACCTGACCTGTGGTTTCATTAGTATGAAAAGGTCCTCGATGGAGACGCTCCCAATAGCACTTAGCGTAGTCTTAGAGTTGCCTAGTCAACATTCACCCAAGGTCACACAGCCAGCATGTATCTGACATAGTGATGGGGTGGGGCCCAAGCGAGACCTCTGCCCCCCTCACCCCAAAAGAATTTGGATCCCTTATATCTAGGGGCCCTAGATACACCTTTCATTATGGCTATGCCCAGCTCTGTTACTCTTAACCTAGCCTAGCCGACCATTGTCTTGTCGGTTGTCTGTTATCTTTGGATTGCCTTCTGCTGCTTTCCACCCCTGATGCTATCAAAACCCCATTCTTTGGTTCATGGCTTTGACCTCTAGTCACCCCAGCCCATCAAGATCTTCCCTAGACTCCCTCTTCCAGTCACCCCAGACTACTTGGCCAATCCTAGATCCCTGCCGGTCTTTCTGTATAAGCTCCATCAGGGCCTCCATTAAGGCTCTCAGATTTAATCTGGTCCCTTTGTCTATACACCTGTCACAAATGCTCAGATTCCTATCCTATCCCTCTAGCCAATGCTGAGATTCCTTAAGAGTCTGGCTAATACGGCGGATTTTTAATAAACTTTGTTTTTCTTTGGCTGAAAGAAGGCTTGGGTTGAATTTGTTCGGGCAGGACTCATGTGTCACTGTTTTGGGGTCCCAGCACCCCTAAACCTCAGCAATAGGACTAGAACCAGATCTTGAATCTGAGACTGACTTTAGCCACTCTGCCATCCTGGCTCTCATAATGGATTTAGAGGGGAAGAATGTGACTTTGGAAGAGTCAGGTGACATCTATGGGCTTTTGTTTATTTGAGATCTAGATGACCTTGAGGGTCCTTTTTATCTTCATACCAATGATCCTACCATCATTGCCTCTGCCCTCTCTACAGTTTTGAGACTCTGCTCTTCGCTTTTTAAAAACTAGGATGTTTGTTCTTTTCCAGTCTATGAACTTCCCTCTTTCCCCTCCAGTAGTTAGGAAGACCTGAGTTCAGATCTGGCCTCAAACTCACGTACCGCTATGTGACCCTGGAAAATAGGTCAGGGAGAGGTAATTTAAGAATTATTGGACTACCTGAAAGCCATGATCAAAAACAGAACCCAGACATCATATTTCAAGAAATCATGTAAGAAATTGTCACCTACCTCATGAAAGTTTTTATAGATAGGGATATCAAAGTGAAATCATAGGTCTAGTCTCTTTTACGTTACTATAGAAACCTTTTAAGAGTGTAGGTTAAATTATTAAAGCTCCTCTTTTTCTTTAGCTCGACCCTCTGCAAAAACAAACAAATGAACCTCTGCCAGCATCAAGAGTGAAAAAACAAAAACCTATCGACTAAACCAGGGGGGGGAACCTTTGGCCTTGAGGCCACATGTGACCCTCAAGTGTGGCCCTTTGACTGAATCCAAACTTCACAGAACAAATCTCCTTAATAAAAGGATTTGTTCTATAAAACTTGGACTCAGTCAAAAGATAATACCCAAAGACCTAGAAGGCCACATGTGGCTTCCAGGCTGCAGGCTCCCCACCCCTGGAAACCACCCTAAAAATTCAACTCTTCGCATTCCTTGCCCTCCTTCTTGAACCTGAGTGGGGTGTGAGAACTCTGAAAGAAGAGTTGTAGAAAAACTAAAATAAACTAGGAAATAATAGTGAAAATGCACATTTTAAAATCTCTCCTGTCCGCTTATTTCTCAGAAATACTTGCCTCTACTCAAAGTGGGTTCTACTAGGACCTACTTTTTACAAATACTGTCTCATTTGATCTCTTAACAACCCTGTGAGATAGGAGCTATTGTTTATTCCATTTTATAGGTGAGCAAACTGAGGCAAACAGAGCTTAAGTGACTTGCCCAATCTTCTGACTCTGGGTCCAGTGGAGTAATGTTTCACTCTCCCAAACTATGCCTTTACTAACTCGCCTTGTGACTCTGGGCAAGTCTCTACCTTCTGAATCTCCTTTTCTCCATCTCTGAAATACAGACACATGAGGAGGTTAGGTTTTCTTGGAGAAGAAAGCCCCAATAACAGAGTATTGAAAAGCCGGGGGTAGTTTATAAATCACCCTTTCTAGTGGGCCTTCATGGAAGTCCCTGACTTGCTACATTATCTTACGAAGAATCACAAAGTTGTGTTTCTTTACTAAATCTCTTCTTGTTCACACCAGTGGGTCCAGCATTGACGTGGTAGAAAATGAAGAAGCCAACGCCAGCGTGGTTGTCAAAATGACCGACTCCTTCACTGAGCAAGCTGACCAGGTGATCATAAAAATATTCCAGGAAAAGATAAAATGTTGTAAATTCAGAATTCAAATATATTCAGTAATTATTGGGTACCATAGTATGTGAAAATTATTAGGCACCATAGTATGTGAAAGCCCTGTGCTTATGACTAACTTATGTAATAGTAATAACAGCTGCCATTTGTAGAATAATTTACAAAACAGTGCTTTAAAGTATTCTAATTTCATTCTCAAAATAGCACTGTGGCCCTAGGTAGGTACGTATTATCAGTTTCATTTTACAGATGAGAAAACTGAGGTATACTTGTCCTGGGTTTGAAGGCTAGTGTATGGAAGAGCCTGTACTGAAGTCTCCTGCCTCTAAACTGATGTTACAGAAATAAAACAGAATCAGTAGATAATAGAAGCCTGTACAAAGTTTCTTGAGGATTCAGAAGAGGGAGCAATTGCTGGGATAGGGTGAAGAGAGTGGTATCAGGAAAGGTTTATGGAATAGATGGTATTTGACCCGATTCTTGAAGGATGGTTAGGATTCAGCAGGTAGGGATGAGGTGGCATGTAGGAAATGAGTGAGAAATGCTTACTGAATACAACTTTAGAAGTTATAATAAAAACCACTGCCACTCCTTGTTAGAGAATGTATATAGAAAAGGAGATGAGGAAAGGACTAAGATTCCCTCTCTTCCATCCCCAACCCCCATATCTTCCAGCATTGAAATAGCCAGGTAAACAGAAATTTAGATTTTATTTTATTTTCTTCATGCCTCACAGAGAAAAATTTCAGCCTGAGCAGGTATGAATCATCCACCTGAGGAAGTAATACACTTAATAGATAGCAATTAGCAGACAAGGAAGCAGAAAGCTTCCGATCCCAGGAAAACTAGAGGCGACAGAAAATAATGATCCTTCGATGGGATTTTAGCGAAACTACTCCGCATTATTTTCTGAAATATACAAACCCCAGTGGTTAGCAGCTGGTTCCATGCCCTCGTAAGCATAATGTACACAAATACCAGGGAGAACGGTACTCCATGGTGGGGTAGAGACATTTCAGCAGAGGGAACAGCCGCTTAGGATGAGTACGGGGGAGTGGGCCGTGTCTAAAGTGGATGATGATAAAATGAGGAAGTGGGAGCCAAGGAAATGGGTCTCTCTTCGAAGGCATGGAATGGGTTAAAAATAAACGAGAAGGAGGAAATGAGCCTTTAAAGCCCTCTCTGCAGAGGAGTAATTTAGGCCAAGAGGTTGGCAGAAGAGAGGTAATGGACTTAAGTGTAGGACGGGGAACATCATCTTGATTTAAGAAGATGCTCACGGTGGCAATCGGAAGACGTTGCTGCTGGCATTCTGAGACATCCTGAACATGGGCATTTTGCTCTGGGATTGTAATGAAAAAACGGAATGCCTCAAAACGTCTTCAAAGCCAAGAATAGGGTAGAAAGAGAGTGCTGGGTTTGGATTCAGACAACCTGGGTTCCAGACCCGGCCTTGCCGCTCACTACCACTATGTGTCCTTTCTTTCGCCCTCTTTAGGCCTAGGTTCCTCATTTGTAAAATGAAGAGTACACTAGCTGGCTTCTAGTTTCCTTTCAGCTCTCATATAGTAATAATTACAGGAGCCCGCATTTATATAGCGCTTTACAAATGTTTACAGATTTGCCAAGTGCTTTACAATAGCATCTTATTTTATACTTGCAACAGCCCAGAGGTGGGTACTGTTGTTCTCCCCATTTTACAGGTGAGAAACTGAGGCAGACTGAGTAAATCATGCTTGTTGACTGCTTGATTCTTAAGCGTGAAGTTTGTGGCTGCCATTAATTGATAAGTTGTCTGGGATCCACACAGTTTCACCGTAAGGTTATTCGGTTTACAGGCATAAGGCATCTCTGTTTACAGTCTTGTTTGATCTTTAGAAATTGATTAAAATAAATTAAAAGGAACCCACGAGCTTGGGCCAGTGGATGCCTCTTCAGGTTCGGTCCTTTGATGGTAGTCATCTGGAGGGGGAAGGGGCAGGGAAGAAAAAAGAAGAGATTTACATGATAATTTGGTTGTGTATTTGAAAGGAATAGCAAATTATGCACAGTAGATTTTCAGTTTCATGTGCAATCATTTTTTTATTGTGCTTTGTTGTGGAAATGCTTTTTATTCTATAAATTAAAAATAAAATTTAAAAAAAATCTAAAAAGCAAAACAAATTAAAAAATCCCCAAAACTTTGTTTTACTCTGTTAAGGTGACTGCTGATGTTGGGAAGCTTTTGGGTGAGAAGAAGGTGGATGCAATTCTTTGTGTGGCTGGAGGATGGGCAGGAGGGAGTGCCAAAGCTAAATGTAAGCCTTTTTCTTTCTGCATGATTCATTCCTCCATTTGTTCAACACATCGTGCTTCCATGTGCTAGGCACTGGGAGAGGGACAAAGATAACTGAGGGAGAGCCTCCCCCCACCCCCCAACCCAGCCAATGTTTGGGTGGGAAGTGCCTTCGGGTTCCTGTGCCTTGGGGGATCACTAGTGTAACTACAGGTGCAGTCCAGAGGAAAATAAGGAGGTACAGAGTTCTTTGGGAGGTCAGAAGCAAAAAAAGCTCATATCCAAATGCTGCTGACACTGAGAGGCCAGTGCTTCCTTTCATTGGCGCAGATGATCTTTGAGTAATTCTGTTCCATTCAACAGACACGTATTATGTGCCTGCTCTGTGTAACCCAGTGGTGTCCTACCCAAATAAAAATGGGGGCCACTAAACGGTATGTAAAAATCCCTGAGGGCCACATACTGACTTAGAAAACCACGCATTAACGTTATCTGTGTCCTGCTGTATCTTTTTTTGTTAGATACCTCCCAGTTACATTTGAATCAGATTCAGCCTGCACTCAGGAAGGGGTCCAATGGTCTCAGCGCTTCTTGAACTGTGGGTCACGACTTGGCAACAGTGAAAGGTTTCTGAATGCACAGTGACCAAAAATTAATTAAAAATCAAATGTAATGAATCCGAGGTGTTTCTGGCAGTGCTTGCCTGTATGCCAAAAAACTGCCAAAATGGGAAAAGGGGTCTGGAGTGGAAAAAGTTTTAAGAAGCCTAGAGCATACCAGGTAGGAGGAGGTATTCTCTAGGTCAGCAGTCATCCATTTCCCTATTATTACATAAATATTTGTTTCTTTTCACAAAGACTTGTTGATTTGGTCTTACATACTTCTGCATGATATGACATGGGGAATTGCTAGCAAGGTTTGAGATATCTCTTCCTTTCCCATCAGTTAGCAAGCATGTATAGCATACAGTCTCAAAAGTAAGGCAGGGCTCAGATTGCCTAGGAGAGGGAAAGGCTGCTCTTTTCATCCCCTACTCCCACAACATGTCTACGTGTGTTTTGAAAGGCATTATCATTCTGTTGTGCCCAGGATATTAATTCCTCCTGGGCCTGGTTCTGGGTCTGTTGTTCCCTAAACATCAGTGCGTAATTCAGGTAATTATCAAGAAACAGACTCCCACCTGGGGTGGATGAATCATACTAATGATTTTGCAAAATGGGCTTGATGCTCAGCCGGCTCTGTTTTGCAGACACCTTTCATCATAATTACAATCTCTCTTTGTCTGTTTTTTTATGTTCTTTTTAAATATCATTATCTCTTTGTCAGACCAAAATGCCTCTCTTTGGCCTACTCATCTATATGTGTTGTCTTCTCCATTAGAAAGTAATAGGGGCAGACCATGGTGTTTTTATCTTGGCACACAGTGTGCCTTTAATAAATGTTGCTTCCTTCTTCCCTCCCTCTCTCCTTTTAATAAATGTTCCTTCCTTCCTTCCTTCCTTCCCCCTCCCTCCTTCCTTCCCTTATTTCCTTTAATAATATTCCTCCTTCCCCCTGCCTTTCTCCCTCCCTTGCTCCCTCCCTTCCTCCAATAAATGTTTCTTCCGTCCTCCCTCCCTCCTTCCCTCCATCCCTTCCTTCTCCCCCTCCCTCCCTTCCCTTCCCTTCCCTTCCTTCTTTCCTTTAATAAATGTTCCTCCCTCCCTCCCTGTCTCCTTCCCTTCCTCCCTTCCTTACTTCCTCCTTCACCCCTTTTCTTTCTTCTTCCCTTTCTTCCTCTCCCCTTCCTCATTTTTTCAATCTTTCCCTTTCCCCCCTCCCAATAACTCCCCCCCCCTTATCTCCCAAGTAGACTGTGCCTTTACATTAAATGAACAAACAAAAACAAATCAACACGTCAGTAATCTCAGAGTACGGTCCCCTTCTCTTCACTGCAGGAGGCTGCTTCTCCATCAGTCCTGCGGTTACCATTGGTCATTGCCACGATCAAAGTTCTTAGCACATACATTTGCAGTAATAATAACTCACTTATAAAGCATTTTGTGGTTTACAAGCAGTGTATTTCCACTCTGAGGATAACTGAACCCAGTGCTTTGAAGGAGTTAAGCCGCTTGCCCACAGGCACCCAGTAAGTGTTGGAGCTGGTGCCTCAGCCTAGGCCAGGGGTGGAACCTGTGGCCTCCAGGTGGTCATTATCATTGTCTTCGTAGCACAGTCACCAGCCCTCCTAGGAATCCAGGGATGAATTCATTCCCTGAGGTTGTTTGTAGATCATTACAGAAGTCTGCTGGTAAATACTTAACAACTGAGCTGGAGAGGTAACTTAGGCACTAGCACTTTTAAATTCAGTCTTCTCTTTTAACATTTTCTTAAGTCTGGACTGCCAGCCAAACAGTGAAGCCTGGATTTGTAGCAGATTGCAGATTTCTGAGGTGAAAATGCTCATGCTGAAAATTAAAAAATCAGTCTGAGCACAGCCCTGACGGGGTCCCTGTGGAAGCTGCTCCAGAAACATGTCCCTTGTCTTGCCAGTTGCAGCTTGTGGCCTTCCTTTTGATACCTCTGCCAGCTATTTCTTAGATTATGCTGCCTCACCCCTTGGGTTGCATGGGTGGGTACTGAGGCTAGATTAACTCTCACACTGCGAGTTAAGTGAGTGGTGGTTTGGTGTCGTTGTGGCCAGAGACTATTCAGGTCTGGGAGTTAACGTCTTTCTCCCTATCTGTTGTTCATTCGTGTCTGACTCTTTGTGGCCCCATTTGGGGCTTTCTTGGCAGAGATATTTGTAGTGGTTTACCATTTCCTTCTGACACTGAGGCAAACAGGGTTAAGTGACTTGTCCAGAGTCACATGGCTAGTAAGTGTAGGAGGCTGGATTTGAACTCCAGGCTGGGCCTTCTATCCATGGCACCATCTAGCTACCCCTTCCTGATCTGTAAAGTGAGGTTAGTAGAATCATAGAATTTTAGACCTAAGGGAGGCTTTAGAGGTCATGTAAGTCATTCCCATTAGTATAGCCCAGAAAGGATAACTTCCCCAGGGTTCTATATTAGTTGACGCTCTGGTTGGGATTCGAACCTTCTAGTCCATTGTTCTCTTTGTGCCCTCCACTTCCTCCTAACACAGGCTGTTACCTTATGGGACTTATCCGAGACTTAAGATGATTAAATTTATCATTAATGCGGTTACCTATTTATGTGTCTCTTCCCTCCTCAGAGAGCAGGAACCCTTCATTATCTGTTACAGCAGACTCCTGCAGGCGCTTAATAAATGTTTATTAAATTGAATTAAATGAGAACATATACAGGAAACTGTTTTTACCTTTTCGTTGCTGGGAAGATGGAAGAAATTAAGGGAATATATGGAGGCAGAGATACACCGGCTTTCACTGCAGTTCCAATTCTTGTTATCTTTGGTCCCAGTTTCCTTGGACTCGATGGAGGGGATATAAGCCCTCGGGCTCTTCCTTGGTGATTGCTAGCTGTCTCTAATGATGGGGCTTCCGGAGCTAAAGTAGCTTTTGGTGGAACCCAGGGTTCCTTTTCGCATCCCGCTTCATGTTTCTAAACTGAAGACAGGCCTCTAGCTGCTTCAATGACCGATGGTGACATCAGTACCATTGTAGACTGTGGAGGGTAAGAAGGATATAAAAGGAATTCATTTCTATGGCGGTGGCATATATTGAAAATAATAATCATAATATACTATCTGACCTTTATGTAGAATGCTTTAAGGCTGACAGCGTTCTTCTGAACTTCCTTCTCTCTGTGGAGCAAAACTGAGACTTGGTCTTTTGGGGTATAAGGTATGCCTTTTTCCACATCCATAGTCCCCTCTTCACTGCTCAGAGGAGGAAGGGGTGTTTCCTTCCCAGTGCTCTAGGACTAAGACTGTTCATTCAAGTTCAGTGGTTGCGTATCTCCTTACGTATCCTTTACCTTGTGGTCTTGCTGAAACTGCTTCTCTTCATTCTGTTTTCTTTACTCTGTGTCACTTAAGGTCATAGGATCGTGAATTTAGAACTTCAGAGGCTACATAGACCAAATTCCTTCTTTACAGATGGGGAAACTGAGGCCCAAGGAAGTTTTTGTGGGCCTTGCTGGGCCTCCCCAGTGTAGAAACTGTGTTTTTCCTACAGTGCATTGTGTTGCATACAAACCTTACTGAATTCCTCTTATTTACCATTTCTTTATAGTTTAGTAATAGGTCATTGTATTAAAAACACACAGTTGGTTTGACCATTCTGTTTTTGGTTTCTTGGTTCTTCAGAAGAGGCTCTATCTGGGGCCTTTCTGTTATCTAGCTCTTTTGGGCCAAAGGGTATGAACAACTTAGTTACTTTTCATTTATAATTTCAAATTGTTTGCCAGAAGTGGTTGTACTAATTCTCAATTTAACCAGCAGTGTATTAGTTTGACCAATCAAATTTTAGATTTTTTAAAATCCCTAATAACAAATGACTTGATATTTGAAATGACTATTTCAAGGCCCTAGTATTAGAATAAGTGTGGAATTACAATCTTGACTTCCCTTTTATAGAAGAATTTAAAGCTGGTATTAAAAGCCCAGCCATAAAAAGTTATGGCTGTGTAAAAGTCCAATTTAATGACTATATGGGGATATTCTTACGGATTCTTATAATAGGTTTAAGCTTTATTAGATACATTGGGTCTCATAAATACAGTATTCTTCCATAAAGTATAACAATCTTTGTATTTAAGCCAGTTCAGCAAAGTATAATATCTAATGGCTAAAAATTTCCCATTTAATTTTGAAAAATAACATTTTTCATGAGAAACTATATTATGACAAGAAGGACAAAGGACTGAAGCTTCTCATTTGGTGGGGGAGAAAAAACAATTTGGTATAAATTCATAGATAATCTCTTGATTCCCGTTTTTGGCTGGAGTTTGAATATAAAGGTGACAGTGTTGCTACCTGAGTAAGGAGAGCATAGGGACAGACGCCATCAAATGGCGTTGGGGAATGTCTGATTATATCGGCCAGTGGCAGAATTGTTTGCCTTGGTGTCCAAATAAGCCCAGGCGGGCACTCACTCCCACACCATTTAGCCACAGAATCGCTGGCAAACAATTTCTCTACCAAGAACAGGTTGCATGAAACATTGGCCTTCACTATTAAACAGTCCAGAGAGATGGGGGAGAAATGCGTTTGCTAAATGAGGAGGCAATGATATTAACAGAGTGGATTATAGAGATCTGACCCCAAGCAGGAGTTCTCTTTACAACATCCCGGAAAAGTTGTCCTCTCGTTTCTTTTTGGAAGACCTGCAGTGATGGAAAGCTCGCTGCCTAATGAGGCGGATCTTTCTGTTTTTGGACAGCTCTGATTATTAGGATTATGTTTGGCAGGGCTGGGGGGAGGTTCTTTAGGGAGGTGGGAGAATAAGCATTTATATAGGACCTACTATGTGATGGGCACTGTGCTTAGCCCTTTTACGCATATTATTTAATCCTCACAAAACCCCTTCAAGGTAAATGCTGTATAGTTGAGGAAGCTATAGGCAAACAGGGCTTAAGTGACTTGCCTAGGGTCATACAGCTAGTAAGTGTCTGAGGCCAGATTTGAACTCCTCCACCGGCACTCCATCCACTGTGCCACCTTGCTATATTATTACTCTAGGCAACTCTTGGTGTGGAAATTCCCTTTGCTATGCAGATTGGCGATTCGTCTGTAACTTGGAGTTTTTAGTGAGTTGCCTGGGACACCAAGAGGTAGAATGACTTGTCCAAGGTCACATGAGTGTTTATGATATAAACTAGAATGAATACAAATGGATAAGAGGCATAAGGTAAGGAGGTAGGGGTTGGGCAGCTAGGTGGTACAGTGGTTAGAGCACTGGGCCTGGAGTGAGAAAGACTCATCTTCCTGTGTTCCAATCCAGACTCAGTTACTAGCTGTGTGTGATCCTGGGCAAATCCCTTACCCCTGTGTGCCTCAGTTTCCTCATCTGTAAAGTGAGCTGGAAAGGAAATGGCAAACCACTCCAGTATCTCTGCCAAGAAAACCCTATAGACATTATGGTTCACGGGCCATGAAGAGTCAGACACAACTGAACGACAACAACAATATTTGGGAAATTTTACAGCAGGAAATGAAGTACATTTTCATATAAAAAGCATTGCATATTTTAAGCATGTTTGCCTACGTGATTTAATATTTAATAATTTAGAGGACAAATATTGCTAGCTTCAAAATTTTCTCGTGGCGTGTCTATTCACGTAATACACCAGAGCTCTGAGGGGTGCTGGTTTATACTGTCATGGTAAAACAGAGTTGGAAGGGACCTCAGCAGCCATTCAGACCAGTCACCAGAACAAGAATCCCCTTCTTCAACCCACCTGAGAAGTGACCATCTACCTTGAAGACCTCTAATGAGGGGAGCTCAGTCCCTCCCAAGGCAATCCATGCACTTTGGAATAGCTCTGATGATTAGGGGGATTTTTCCTTAGCCAGTTACCAACTTTGTGACCCTGGGCAACTTGTAAGGTTTCTCTCTCAGCCTCACTTTTCTTATCTGTTAAGTAGGGTATCAGTAGCACCCACCTTACAGAGGTGTGATGGGTATCAAATGAGATAACGTGTGTGCTTTGAAAACATTAAAGCATTACATAAATGCTAGCTCTTGTTTCTTTCACCTCCTTCTCTTCCCTTTCCTTCTGTCTTCTTCCATTTTCCTCTTCTTCCTCCTTGTTCCTTCTTCCTTCTAATTCTGCCTTCTGTAACCAAACAGAACATGCCTCATTTCTTTTACATTTGGCATTTACATTTTACGTTTAAGGGCGTGTGCCCTTAAGTCTTCTTTTCTTCAGGATAAATATTCACAACTGCTCCAACTAATAATCCTCGCGGGCCATGAACTAGACGCCTTTTACCTTCCTGGTAGCCCCCTTCTTGTCACTCATTCCTAAGATGGGACACTGAGAATCAGAACTGGTATTGTTTGGGAAATACAGGCACAGGGTAAAAAGGGAATTGAAGTAGCTCTCTATTTTCTGCCATTGGTGATTAACTGAGTTTTTTTTTCATCCCGGCCCCCCCCCCCCCGCTCTCTATAAAAACTGTGACTTAATGTGGAAACAGAGCATGTGGACCTCAACCATCTCTAGTCACCTGGCAACCAAACACCTCAAGGATGGAGGCCTTCTGACTTTGGCCGGAGCCAAGGCTGCTTTAGATGGAACGCCAGGTAAGTTGACCAGACAGCTGAGTGATAATAGTGACTTGGAGGAGAGTGTTGGTAAAGTTGGATGTGGATGGAATCTTGGGTATTGGGGGGGCGTGTTTAATCTTTCATGGTCTTGTAATAACAACCACGCTGGCATACCCAGGATGGCTTCTAGTGCAGGGTCTTTTATCTGCTTTAATAAGGAAAGCAAATTTAAAGGGGTCTGCGATCTTTAATTACATAAAATACAAACAGGAAATACAGAGAAGAGAAATAGACCAACAGACCAACAGACAGGGCTCTGCTGCCTATATATATATCTTTACATTCACCACTGGATCGAGAGAGCCTTTACCTCTGAGCAGTTGGGTGTCTGAACATACGGCTACTCAGTGTCTCGACCAGGGATTCACAAGGTCCTTCTCATAAGCGAGCCTCCAAAGCAAACATCTCACCTCTCAGATATATACTCTTTTGGCTAATAGGCTCAGAGCCAGAAGGCATCACAACTCTCCTGACTCAGTGCCCAATCTACAAACAAGGAAGCTACCTTCCCTTAATGGGCTCCGCATGAGACTTATTGATGTGCCGGAAAGATCTTATTCCCCCTTAATCTTACAGGTCTTGACATTAAGATTGCATACAGGCTCTGATTGTTCCTTACTTCCCTTTAACGATCTTTATGGATCTTCAGGAATTTTTCCAAACTCTTTTTGAATCTTCTTTTCTTCCTTAGTTTCTTCTTCCACATAGGAAGCATAATGAGATACTTGTATTAATACCCCTTGGATAGAGAAAAAATTCATTTTTTAACCTCTTTTTCCTGTTTCAGGGGGGTATCCCCTAATTTTCTGTAATTTGGTGCACAAATCACCTTCTGAATATGAGTTGGCAAGAGGAAGTTTTTCTTTGGTGGTGTTTCACCTCCATTTATGCAGCTACTTTTCCATTTTTTAATGATGTTATCTCCGGTCCCTTTAGCCATCCAAAGCCTCAGTGCTTCCCCCAGACCTGTGTTACCCTGAGATGGCTCGTGATCCCAAATCACCTCTGTCTTTGCTCCCTACTCCCCCTTCTCCCATGGCTATGCCATAAATTCTGATTAAACCACTCCAGGCTCTTCCTACAGGGAAGGAAGTTGGTGTTTTGATGGATCATATCCCTTCTTGTTTCACAGACTGAGAAGTCCTAATCTTTATTAGCTTATCCTCTTGTTTCTGGGGAATAACATATATAATTCAGGGGTCACAGATAGAGAACTAGATGTCATCTGGTCCAACTCTCAATTTTACAGATGAGGAAAATGAGACCAAGGAAGATTGAATGACTCGCCTGAAGTTACCTAGGCAGTGTCAGGTGGGGTTGAACCAGTCCCACTGACTTCAGTCAGTGAGAGCATTGAACCTACCCCTCCTAGATCTTGGCTATTTCTAGTGAACTATAGTTCACAGGAGAGATTTGGATCAGCTACCAGTTAGTGAAGCATTTTCTTCTAAAAATATTTTTTATAGTTAACAATAACCAACAAAATAACTTCTCATTACACAAAGAACAGCAGAGGATTGTTTGTGAAACTGAACTTTTGCTATGGTTTTTTAAAAGTGTATAAGAGTTTGTGCAGAAGTAATTAAATTCCCCTGTTGGACCTCGTCCAAGCTCTTTTTTAGTGTATTTAAAAAATTTTGTTAATTTCCCTTCCCTTCTTTTACTCTTTCCTCTGTCTCCTTTCCTTCTCCTCTCCCTGTGTTCTCCTCTCTCTTTCTTTCCCTCTTCCTTTCTCCTTCTCCCTGTCTCCTTTTTCCTCTCTGTTCTCTCCTCCCTCCTCTCTCTCCCTCCTCTCTCTCTGTGTTCTCCTCCTCTCTCTCTTTGCTTTCCACTGTCCTCTTCTCTTCTCCCTCACCTCCCTTAGAAGCCCTGCCTTAAAAGAAATAATACGCATAGTAAAAAAAAAAGTTTGTTAAGCCTTTTTAAATTTATGAAATGCCTCCTGTGTGCTTCCCTCACAGTTGGGAGGGGAAAGATTTCACTAGGCGCAGGTACGGAATCCTCTCCTTCCTCCCCACCTTTTGCTTATTATATTCTTCTTCCAGAGAATTGTTCACTTGGCTTTTATTTCCCTTATTCTTATAGGCATACTCAAGAACAGGAAGAGATTTTTTAGTATCATTTTAGGATTTTAATTTAGCTCTATGAACTGTAAAAATTTTACTACGTCATCATTCTTCCCTGTCTCCCTGTGTTAAAAGTAGCTGATTAAATATCGCAGAATAGCTTAGAATCTTTCTAAGTATGGGGCCCAATCTTTAGCCACTGTAGTATCAGATGTATTTAGATGTTAGGGATCGAGGGCTAAGGGACTGGGCCTGTGATTGCATTGGTGTATAGAAATTCTTATGTGAGGCATGACCCACCTACCCACTACAAGTTGGTGCATATGCAACATTTAGTCTTAGAAAATTGCCTGTCTGCTTGCATTCTCAGTGAGGGGGGAAGGGAGGCAGGGAAAGAATTGGAACTCAAAATTAAAAAAAAATGTTAATTGTTTTTACATGTAATTGGGGAAAAATAAACATTAAATTGAATTGAAAGTTGCCCAGGACTTTGAGCTTAAGTGAGTCATCCAGGATCACAAGGTGGTCCCTTGAATCCAGGTATTCTGGCTTTGAGATTACCCCTCTAACCACTGGTCCTGCTCCCTCTCCTTTAGATGTTAAACAGTTCTGCTTTTTATTCATACAGTAGTGGCATTTAGAAAACAAGTATGGGGATGAATAAGAAGGGAACCTATGTAGGAATTGAGATAAATACATTTTCTACCCTGCCCCCCTCTGAAATGGTTTTATTATTGTTGATACCTCAACATTCCCTTAGTTGAAACTTTGGAAGGGAGGCAAAAATTTTATTGATCATTACAGCTTCTGCACTTGCTCTGATCTCACCATCCATAAGTCTGATGACCTTCAGCGTGTACCAGGTATTGGGAACAGGCCTGCACAAGTTCGTGTTTCATTCCAGCTTAGATCTCATTTCCCCTGTGCACCTTAAGCAGGCACAGTCCAGGGAAACCTGCAGCAATTTAAATCTGGAGGAATCAGGGTTAAGCATCCCTTCAGGCCAGCAGGATTTACCTCCAATTTAGAGAAACAGTAATGTTACTTAAGAAAAAAAGAAAGGAAAAATATCTTCAAACTACTTCTCTGTTCATTGCAAAGATAGTTTTACTCTGTCCTCTACTAAAGCCTTATTCAGATGGTGTGTAGTGAAGAGGGGACCCCTCTTTCTCAAGGGCTCCTTTGGTGGGGGACAACTTGGGGGAAGGCCCTACCAAGCTGGAGGGGATTTGAGTACAGGCTCAGCGGCAGACAGCCTGTCTGAGACCAGCCCAGCTGAGTTGAGATATTTAGGTGATGCATTTCTCAGCCATAGCAAGATAAAAGTCTTTTTTTCAACTGAGCTAAGTATTTTGCTTTACATTCTTTAATGTTAAAAAAAATTGTTAATGATAATGATGACCTATCATTGAATATTTAAAGATGCAGTGACTGCAAATTGGAGTGAAAAATTAAGGTCATTTGTCAGGGGGGAAATATTCCACCTCCCCCACCCCGAACCCCAACCTTCCCACCCTACTGCTTAGGTAAATTGGATCCTTCATTCACATGTTGTCCACAGGATGAAACTATTACCTATTACGAGTTACTTGGTTATTTGTTTCCTCCCTCCAGAAAGTACTCGGATCACTTGTTTAAAAGGAAAATAAAAAGTGAACTTTTGGGGGAATTCCCTTGATGCTTTTTGAGGAGGCTCAGGGCCTTGAATTTAATTCTCTTTCATGTTGTGAGCTGGATGGTTTCAATCACTCTGGAGATTCTAAGTCATCAAGGATTACCACTGGCCTCTTGCAAACACGTGTGACCGATTAAGCAGAGATGCCAGTGGAATTGTGAAACATGCTGGTTGTTTGTCTAGAACAAATAAATACCTTGTGAGGACTTGGCCCCATCTTGCAGTTATACCTCTTTGTTGGAGCAGTTTTCCTCCCTGGGCTGCTGTTTTTCATGAACTTTTGTTACTCCAACAGTGGGTTGTAATGTAAACAGGCCTTTACTGGCCTTACTCTGTGTTAGTACTGTTTAAGTCCAGTCTTACAATTTTCCTGCATCCTGATTTTAGGAACAGAAGCCATGTATACCTCAGTATTGAATTCACCTGATAAGAGTAATATGTCAACAAAAAATAGTCTAGATACATGGCACTTTCTTCTCCTTTTGCAGAATTTAAATTTGATTTTAAAAAAATTCAACAAAAATTTATGTTTTTTCTTTCTGCCTCTTTTCTCCCATTGTAAAAAAAAACCCAGCTGACTTCTGCTTCTAGTACTGCTTATCTTTTACATCATTTTTGGGGCATATCCTTATTGGGAATAGACTATACCTTATTTTCGCTCTTTCTGTTTTGCTCTTTGGAACCCTGGCAGTTGTGATTCCTCCGAGACCATGGTGTTTATTATCCAGAACCATGTAGTATCATGTCATCACTGGGAGACTTTGGGTGTTAAAAAGATGGGCCTTAAGACAATCCCAAAGGACTAATGATAAAGCATACAATCCACCTCCAGAGAAAGAACTAAAATTGCTTGAATAGACTGAAGCATGCTGTTTTCAGTTTCTTTCATTTTTTTCTTTTAGTTGAGTCTTCTTGTACAAAATGACTAATGTGGAAATGTTTTACAGGATTGCATGTGTATAACCTATATCTGATTGTTTACCATCTCAGGGAGGGGGAAGGAGAGGGAGGGGTGGAGAGGGATAGAATTTGGAACTCAAAACTTTAAATAAAAATGGAAAAAAATTGGAAAAAAAAAATGGGCCTTACTGCAAATAATTGCTTGCTCTTAGAAAGGGCTGCACAGTATCCCCCAAACCACTAAAACTGTTGTCCTGCTCATTTCTGGACCCAGACCACTGTCCATTTGTAACTCCTTTCCAAGGCAAAGTACTGACGAACTAATTCCTCGGATTGTCAAACCCAGCTCTGTTAAACTCTGGCCATTTGAGAAAGTATCCCTGAATGCTTGCTTTATGACACCCTTGTAGATGTGTGGGTGAATTTTCTTTTCCTTTTTCTCCACTCAAGAGCATTATCTCTATAACTACTAAATTTGAATCATTGTGGCAGACCACTGTTTCTTGTTTCCTCTGTGCTCTAGGTCCTCATTCCTATTTTCTTACCGCTCGCTTATTCTCTTGCAGTTGGACTTTTGGCCCCATTGCTCAACTGGAAGGTTGAAGTTAACTAAGGTCGCTAGTGATCTTTGGACTGCTCACCATGATGGACTTCTCACTTCTCATCCTTTTTGAACTCTGAAGCTTTTGACATTGGTGACCACTCCTAGCGTTCTCTCCTCTCGAGGGTTTTCACGATTCTGATGATCTCCTGATTCTTGTCCTTGCTCGACTGTTTCTCAGAATCCTTTGCCGGATCAATTTTCTTCTCGCTCCTTAACCGTGTGGCTCCCGGGGTCTGTCCTGGACAGCCTTTTCTTTCTCTGTCTTCTCTCTTGGTGACCTCTTCAACTCCCATGGGTTCAAATATCACGTCTGTTCAGATAAACTCAGATCTGTATGTCCGGTCCAGATCTCCCTCCTGAGTTCCGGGTCCACGTCGCTAGCTGTCTGTTGACAGCTCCATCTGGTCCTGTCAGAAGACCATCCAACTCAACTCGTTCTCTCTTCTTCCTCCTCGTCCCCCAGAGACCATCCTTTCAGTCACCTAGATTCACAATTTAAATGTCAGCCTCAACACTTGTCTCTTTCATATTCCCGCATCCTGTCTTTCCTCTATGCAATATTTTCACATAGCACATATTAAAGTGCTATACATGTTAGCTGCTATTTTTATTTTCCTCATATTGCACAAGTCTCAGAATTTTGTGGAGGAAGAAATTGAGCTCAGAAAAGTTGGGCTACAGGGGGAGAACTGGGATATTGTCTTCATCTCCTTCTATCCACTCACACTGCCACCAAAAGTGAGTTCAAGTCCTCATCCCTTCTTGGCTGTACTTTTGTAACAGGGGTTATTGTAATTCCCTTCTGTCCCCTCTCTGGTCTTCCACACCGCTGTCAAGCTGACATCGTCGAAGCGCAAATCTGATTATGGCATGCCCTTTATCAAGAACCTTCAAGGGCTCCCCGTTTCTTCTAGAGCAAACTGCAGAATCCTGATTTTGACCTTTAAAGCCTTCTGCAATATATTACTATGCTAGACTTAGTCCACAGTACTTCCCTTTACACGTGCTGTGTCCCAGACAAAGGAGCCTATGTGCTGTTCCATCCCCTGCCTTTGTGCCATCTGTCCCCCAGGTATGGATTATGCTCTAAGCTCTCCTCCACCTCTTTTGGGTGGCACCTTCTACTGGAAGCCTTTTCTGTTTTCCTTGGTTGTTAGGGCCTTGTCCCTTCTCAAATTATCTTTTATTATGTATTCATATGTTGTAGTTCCTATTAGATTGTAAGAATGTAGGCTGACTTGGGACAGGGACTGTTTTTGTTTTTCTCAGCTGTGAACATAGTAGACCACTGATACATGTTTGTTGAATTATTTAGGAATATATATATAATTATTTAGGAATATATACGTGTCAAAAATGGGTGATCCAAATTTACATACAGGGAGTCCACAACTGTATCCTTAAGGCTAAAAGCAAGGACTAATCATTGCCCCATAATTATTGATAATGATCATCATAATGATAATAGTAGCTTACATATGGTCCTTTAAGGCCACAGTGCATTTTAGAGACATTATTGCATGTGATCCCTCACAACAATCCTGTGGTTGTAGAAAGAGTCATTATTATTCCTAGTTTTTTAGACCAAAATAATTAATTAAAGTAAAATCAGAGAGGTGGAGTTACTTGTCCAAGGTCACACAACGTAAGGTGTGGAGCTGGGCCTGGAACCCAAGCCCCCTGACTCCAAGTCCAGTACCCTTCCTATTTGACCTCTCTCGTTTCCCACCAGCCTGAGATGGAGGCTACACTTCCCACACCTTCCCCATAAACAGCAGCTCCATTATCTTGATTTCAAACCTTTTCCTCTTCTCTTTAAGACAGCCTTGGAAAGGGTGAGGTGATCTAACACCTAAATCATCATCTGAAGCATTTCTGGCTTCAAGGCATTTATTTGTGATTTGATTCTTCAAAGAGTAAGGAGGGCAGGAGGCTGTGTCTTTGGGTGGGTTTTTTTTTTTTTTTGAAATAGCAGCCCTGGATGGGAGCAGCATCCTAACTGGTTACCAAACGAGCATCTTTCTCAATGATAAGGATGCTTCAAGACATACAAGAGTTTCGGGAGTTTCATGTTGCTCTTCTATTAAAAGCAGGCTAAGTTCCTAGCTCAGATGCTGCCATTCCCTCCCCTTTAAAGCACTGCTTTCACACCGCCTCATCCGTGAAGGCTTCACTCTTTCCGTAGCTAGAAGTGGCCTTTGACTTTTTCGTGGCAGAGTTGTTTCTCTTTGTCTCTTCAGAAATTCTTTCTTGAGAGCGTCTCATTCCTCCTTGATTTCATCCTCCTGTAGAATTTTAGGCCATGGGGTCCTTCAAAAAACTTTACAAATCTAGTTTTATTATTCTTTTCGGAATTTGTGAGCAGTTATGTTTTCTTTTCCCTTTTACCCCTCTGGCCTGAGATGAGGGATACACTGCCCTAGCTTTCCCTATCACAGCAGCTCCATTAGCTTGATTTCAAACCTTTTCCTTCACTCTTTAAGGCAGTTTTGGGAAGGGTGAGTGATTCAGCACATGAATCTCCATCACAATTGAGCAACAACAGCAAAATAAACTCTTGTTACAAAGATGCAGCAAAGTAAATCCTCACGTTATAGGCCATGGTTTCCTACCTAGCGTTTTTCTAAATTCTTTGAAACATGATCTCCAAAAGTCTTGGCTACATTCTAGATTCCGCTTGTCTTTCTTCTCTGTCTTAGATTCTGAGAGGGAATGGTTTCTGCTCGCCAAGATTCCCATCATTTTCTCCTTCAGCAGCCATTTCCTCCTTGCTGGTCACAATTAGGCACCACCCTGTGTGACTGCTCTTACCCTTTTCTCTTTGGTATTGTAGTTCCTTGGACTCCTGTCTTCTCTCCCCAGCTGATTGTAAACTCTATGAAGGCAGGCCTTAGGGCTCACACTTTGCAGCACCTACAGCGCCTACCGCATGCCTCACACAGAAAGATAGTCAGTGTTTGATGTCCACCTGAGATTGTCCTACTGAGGACTAATACTGCTTTGGTCAGGGGCTTTCTGTATGTTGTAACTTGAAGGGAGCACCATAGCATTCTAAGAAAAAAAAACCCACCCTGTAGTCACATTATCTCTGAAAGACCTCTGGACCAGGGTTCTTCGTCTCTCAAATACAGCTTGAGAATGTTAAGATAAAAGAGCCCAATGTTTCCCTTCATGCCTAGTAGAATTTTAGTTATATATGATGAAAAAAGATACATCTGCCTCATACTACCCACAGCCCCTTCCTCCTCCCTCCAAGGCTGAGGACTCGGGATTTCCATTCCTGAGTACTTGGTGGCTTTCAGAAACCCTCCTGGCACAAAGCTCTGTCCCTTCCTGGTATTGCCGTTTATGATTTTGAGAATGCTCCATACACTTGTAGGGTGCTTTATGGTTTTCCGAGTACTTTCCCATACACTTGTTCGTTTCTTTACAACTACCCAGGATCCTAGATCTAGAGATGAAAGAAACTTCAGAGACCCTCTAATCCAACCCCATCATTTTACAGAGGAAGAAACTCAGGCCTGCTGAGGTTAAATGTCTTGACTGAGGTCCCAGAGGGAGTGTCACAGGCAAGATTTGAATCTATGTCTTCAGACTTCAGAGCTAATGCTCTAGTTGGTGCAATGAACAGAGGGCTGGGCCTGGAGTCAGGAAGACTTGAGTTCAAATCTGGCCTCAGACATTTCCTAGCTGTTTGACCCTGGACAAGTCATTTAACTTCTTTTTGCCTCAGTTTTCTCATCTGTAAAATAGGGATGATGATAGCATCCACCTCCCAGGGTTGTTGTGAGTCTCAAATAAGATAATATTTTCCAAGTGCTTTGCACATATTAAATGCTATATAAATGGTGCAATTAGTAATTTTTTCACTGTTCCACACAAGTCTCTCAAAATTTTAGAGATGAAGAAATTGAGATCAGCAAAATTAAATGTCCTGCCCAAGGTCACTTGGCTGTAGGTGACAATGCTAGAATATGAACCTAGTTCTTCTGACTCCTACTCCAGGGTCCTTTCTGCTCCAGTGTTATCTACCAAGACACAGAGATTAAGTGATTTGAACTGCATCACAAGCTCAGTTAGTGAGATCTAGAACTTCTTACCCAGGTCTGTCAAATTCCATTCTGTGTTTGAGATCTATCTATCTATCTATCTGTCTATCTATCCACACACACACATATGTATACATATTTGTGTGTTTATATGTATATACATGTATATATATGTGTCTGTACATATATGTATATGTGTCTATACACACACATATGTATTGGAGGCAATTGGGTTAAGTGACTTGCCCAGGGTCACACAACTAGTAAGTGTCTGAGGCCTGATTTGAACTCCAGTTCTCCTGACTCCAGGGCCACTGCTTTATCCACTGTACTACCTGCTGCCCCCTCGTTTCGATATTGTAAAGGGCTGCTGCCGGTGAGAACCTGGGAATGCATGGGCTGAATGGCTGTGGTCATGATCACTCAGTGATTCCTCTTCCTTCTCCACCTCATGCCAGCTTTTCTGCATAGCTCAGATTTAGACATGGGGCAGAGTAGACGTCGTTCTCTTCCAAGCTCCCGAGATGAGGTGTGTGTTTAAAAAGGAACCTCGTGTCTGTACTGGGTTCACTGTTTTCTTCAGCATCCAGTCATAAGCAAAGCTATCTCTTTTCCATGTCCCAGGAATGATTGGCTACGGCATGGCCAAGGGAGCGGTCCATCAGCTGTGTCAGAGCCTGGCTGGGGAGAACAGCGGCATGCCGCCGGGTTCCGCTGCCATCGCTGTGCTTCCGTAAGTGACTGCATCATCACCTCTGCCATTGTGTTGATGAATGTTCATGCATAGCTGGGATTCACTGTCCACCAGGGACCAATGTGTAGGAGCCATTTCAAGACTTAAATGGAATCTGAGTAGATTTAAAAATGTTTTTACTTACTCTTTGTTTTGCAGATTTTTTTAATATAGAGACTATTCATCTTTTATTTGGACGTAAAAATGCCCTTGGTTATTTTATTTGGACAAGTTTTCCATCATTAGCAATGAATTGTTTTGAATACCAAGTGGCCTGGGGAAGTTTAAGTTTCCTCTCTAATCTTGTGAATCATTCAGTGGATGTTTATTAAGTACCTCCTATGTGCTGAGTGCTAGGGATACAAAAAGAGACAAAAGACAAGAGCACACAGTCTAATGGGGTAGGCAATGTACAAACATAGACAAAGCAAGTTACATAAAAGATCACTAGGGAATAATTAACAGAGTGAAGGCACTAGAATTAAGAGGGGTTGGGGAAGGTTTCTGGTAAAAGATGAGGTTGTAGTTGGGGCTTAAAGGAAGCCAGGGCGGTCACTAGGCAGAGTTAAAGAGGGAGAGTATTCCAGGGCATGGACAGCCAGAGAAAATGCCCAGACTCAGGAGATAACTAGCTTGTTTGTGGAATAGCTAGGAGGCCTGTGTCACTAGATGGAAGAATTTGACTGCGCAGTAGGCTTAAGAATTCAGAACATTATACATCCTAATGCCCAGCTCTGGTCACATCACTCCATGGCCCCCAAACTCTTAGTAGCTTCCAAGTTAAGTCTGGTTCTTTATCCTGGCCTCCAGAGACCTTTACAGTCTGACTCCAGACACACACTCACTGTCTGTCTCTGTCTCTGTCTCTCTCCCCCCTCCCCACCTCCCCCACCTTATCCCATGTTTGATCTCATCACATACTCTTGGTGTCTCCCAGACTGTCCTCTTCGAAGCCTGTGCTGGTCTTCCAGGCACTGTGCCTTTCCTCCTGTTGTCCCCTGTGTCTGGAATTCCTTCCCCTGCATTCCATCTCTGAAGCATCTGCTTTGGAGGCAGAACAATGTCGCACATAGAGGGTTTGTCCTGGAATCTGGGAGCCCTGGCTTAGAATCTTAACTCTGACACTTAGAAAGTGTTCGGTTTGGCCAGGTCCGACCCTCCCTGGGCCTCAGTTTCCTCCTCTGTAAAATGAGGGAGATTGGATTTGGCCAGTCGGGGATCCCATGACGTGCTTCAGGACACCACTCAAATGGTACGTCTTGTGAAATGAGGGAAATTGTCTTTCATTCCCTTGGTCCCACGGTACTTTGTGTCACTAGTATATGTTCTAGTTTGCATCATACTCAATTTGTGCTTATGTTTACCGCCCCCATTAGTTTTGGGGGTCCGTGAGGGCCAGGCTGTGTCTTATTTTACTTCATATTCTTTGCTGTCTTGCACCAACGCATGGTGCATTTCACAGACTGGATGCGAACAGATGTTCACCGAATCAATGAATGAATCCCACAAAACGTAAATTACCATTTCCTCTTTCCTTTTTTGGTAAAGAATGGTTTTGTATTAAAAAAAAAAAAAGCAAAACTCCCCCAAACCAACTAATTTGAAATGATGCTTACATTTGGGGAGGGTGTGTGAAGTTTTAAAACATCTTCAGGTGTTCGACTCAATGTGGCCACCTCATGTCCTTCTTGTTTTGTACCCAGTGCTAGAGAACTTGATTGAATCGTGTAGAAATCCTAGGCCTACCGAGTGAAAAACAGTTTCCTTTCCTTTCCGGTTAGCAGCAGTGCTGGAGAAGATGGTTTGGATTTAAGTGTGACCATTCCTCCCAATGGATGTTCTCGGGATCTTTTGCATTGGATCGATAGATCTTGTTGGTTGATTGAGTTTCATTAAAACATCCGTGTGCCTTTCTTTGGAAGATGAGGGTAGTTAGGGAGTCGCAGGCCAACCACACAGGTGGACCTTCAGAGTAATGTCTAGCTCGATACAAACGTATATGTCTCTTAAAAATAACTTCTGTAGATCGAACGTGTAATATTTAACGTTGACCTTCGAGACCCATGTACACTGAAGGATTACCTGGAATGACCCTCCCTGAAGCCAGACGCTGTGTTTAGAAAGTATCACATCATGAGGGTGATAGTCTGACTGAGAGAAAATACTTGCCATTGGAGCTTCTGTTGAGTAGAAGGTGGAATCTGGATGTGTCTTAGGCTCCCAGGTGCTGCCGTGGCTCCCTGTCCACAGCAGATTAAAAGGGCCTCTTGAGTTCTGTGAGCCTCAATTTTCTCACCTATAAAATGGGAGGAGGGGGCTAAATGATCTTTACTTTCTGCCTCTAACCCTAGACAGCCAACATGAATCAGAAGTACTGTTATATTTGCCCAACAGAAATAGTCTCCCGCCCCCTCCCCTCACCTCTTCATTTAGCCTTTCCTGAGGGTTGGAGACAAAATTGTACCTTCTGCATTCTTAAGCGCTGAGCTGGCCATCATTGGTCATCAGTTTCATTGTAGGTATGTAGGTGTGAGACTGTTGTTCTTTTTAAAAGTTTAGGCCAGTTTTTAGATGGACAGGGTCTTTCTCTATCACAGCCACTTTCTCTCTTTCTAGTTATGGAAACGATCTTTTGGGTGAGGCCTGCTGTCCTGGCCACAGTTGATATTCAGTAACATGGGGGTGGGACGGGGAAGGTGTAGGGTGGTGTGTTGCTACTGGTGAATGAATAGCATGCAGCCACCCATTTTTTTTTTTGGTCTGGCACATAGCAGGCACTTAATAAATGCTTTCTGACTCTACATATTCAAGCAGCATTTATTAAGCACTTTCTGTTTGCAAGGTCCTGTGCTAAGCTCTGGGGATAAAGATAGAACAGTTCTTGCCCTCAAGAACCTGACATTCTTTTGGATAAAATAGCATGTCCACAGACAAACATGGTAATTTCTAGGGTGGGGGGAAGCTCCCTTAAAGGGAGAGAGCAGAATCAAGAAGGCCTTCTGTAGCTAGATGGTGGCATTTGGGTGGTGCTTTGAAGGAAGCTGGGGATTCTAAGGTTCTGGCCTTCCCAAATGGCTTCTTCTTTCTAACTCCCCCACTTCAGTTTTGTGGGTAGTGTGGAATTGCATTATATTTGGATTTTATTGAAGTTCACTGTTGTAAACTCAGAGAGGCCATAGGAAGGAGGGACTCTTATCAGAAACATGGCATACACATGAAAGCCTTATCTTTCTTAATCTGCAGGGTTACCCTGGAGACGCCTATGAACAGGAAATCAATGCCTGATGCAGACTTGGCGCCTGGACCCCATTAGAATTCCTTGTTGAGTAAGTATACCCGGATGCCGACTCCTTGACATACATTCATAGGACTGAGGATTTACTGGAAAAGCAGGAAGAGATCTTAGAACATAGGATCCTGGAACAAAGAATGTGGAAGGTTAGTGTGGAGAACATGGAGTCAGAGCTGGAAGGAAGGGTCTGGAGAGATCATCTCATCTACTAAAGAGGCAGGGGTTGCACTCCATGGCAATTAACAGGGCACCTTCCACCTCTAAGATACTTTGATTTGTGGATGTTTTTTAAAAGAAGAATTTATTGTTACCTTTTTTTTTTTTAACATCACCCTCATGTCTCTTCTGTTGAACCTTTCCGTGTAACAAAGAAAATAATTTCAGAAAGAAAACAAAAGAAAATTAAACCAAGCCACCTGTCAGTGACTGTGCCTTCTCTAACATTTGGGAACCTTGGTTGTACAGTAAAGTGGAATTGAGTATGACATGGGAACATAGATCCAGAGCTGGAAGGAACCTCAGAGACCATCCAGTCCAGCACCTCTCATTTCAGAGATGAGGGCACTGAGGCCTAAGGCAGTTCAGCGTGGGAAGGCAACAAGCGTTTATTAAGTGCCTTCTATGTGCCAGGCACTGTGCTAAGCAAGCACTTTACAAATAGCTTTTTTGATCTTTACAACGACCCTAGGAGGTAGGTGCTATAATTAGGCTCATTTTATAGTTGAGAAAGCTGAAGCAAGCGGAGGTTAGGTGACTTGCGAAGGGTCACACAGCTAGCAAGTCTGAAGCCAGATTTGAACTTGAGCATTCCTGTCTTAGGCTTGGAGATAGTAAGGGAGTGAGTAAAAGAGGCAGGATTTTTACTTAGGCCCTCTCATTGAAAAGTTAGTCGGTCTTCTACTTTTCACACCTCCTCTCAGTAGAACAGTGCAAGTAAGTATTTATTACTCCATGCCCCTGGCATTCCTCCATCTCGTGCTCCTTGTTGTGTGAAGCAGTGATGAGAGTACGCTCCTGGGTGGGATGCCTGCTTTACTCCATTTCTGAATTCTGGGGCCACCTTTGTACTCTGGAGGTGGGCTGCTGGGGTTGAGTTCTTTGGTTTGTCAGCGACCCTCCTTCTAGAAGTCATCCCTGGCGATCCCTGTGATTGCCATCTTCTCCCGGCTTCTTTGCCTCTTTCCTGTCGTGAAGGGACTGGGGCTGCTCGGGGAGATTTGTTCTAGGCAGCAGCTCTTCAGTCTGAGGGACTGAACTAGTGGCATGTCCAAGAAACACTGATGAAGGGTCGTACGGTGCATTCCCAGAGTTCAGCGTCCTGTGTATGGAGTCATCTCTACTTAGTGTGTACGTGTGTTCGTATCCCGTGGAAACTAGCCTAGAGTTTTATATTACCTGGAAGTATTTTATTTTCTTTGAAAACTTTATGTAGTGAATTTAGGACCATCAGGCTCCACCAGATCCAGCTGGCAAAGGGTTTAGTTTGCCCTGGGAGTCTTCAAAATTGTTTGTTTTTATAATATTGATTTCATAATATAAATTAATATTTATGATGTAATAATTGTTTTTATAATGCTGTCACAAACTATTCGTGATGTCATAATAGAAAATATTCTGATTTTTCTTCTTTTGCCCTATGAAATATGTTGCTTTCACATTCTTGACAGCATAATAGTATTCCGTAGCATATACCACTTTCTCCAATGGACAGACATCCCTTTCGTTTCCAGTTTTTGCCACCACAAAAGGAGCCGTCATAAATATTTTTGTGGCTGTTTCTTTGATCTCTCTGGGTATAGAGCTAGTTGTGGTATAGCTTGATGAAGAACGTGAACTGTTTACATAACTTTTTGTGCATTATTCCACACTGCAACATTTCTACGAACTGATGAAAAATGAAATCGGCAGAACCAGGAGAACAATTTGTACGGTGCCAACAACATTGTAAAGACCAACAACCCTGAGAATTGTAAGAACCATGAACAGTATAAGCCAGGACCATTGATGATGGCAGAGGGATTATGAGGCCTGCCGTCTGCCTCCTGACAGAGAGGTGATGGCTGTAGGGTGCAGCCTGAGACATGCAGATTTTTGAATACAGACGTTGAGCATATTTTGTTTTGCTTAACTGTGTGTATTTATGACAAGGAATAAAGTTTTTCTTTTCTTTGAAGTAGTTAAAAGAATATGCTCCTAGTTGTAGATGCTCTTCCCAGAGGGGAATTCTTAAAATGATCTGGAGATAGCAATATCGTGGAAATAAAGTACATAACTTCCTGAGATGACAGAGAAGGGGGGGCGGAGGAGGGATGGAGGGAACATTTGGAATTATAAGTTGTAATTTGTTTATAAAATAAAATTTTTTCCCATTACTATGTACGATGATAGCTTTAGAGCTGGAAGGGGCCTTGATAGGCGATCTAATCCAGCCTCCTTATTTTAACGGTCCCAGAGAAGTCACACCGGTAGAAAGTGCAGAGCCGAGATTCAATCTTAGCTTTCTGCCCTACTGCTTTAGTCATATGTTATTTAAGTGATTTTTATTCTTTGTGTCTTTTTCTGCAGATTTCTGAAAGTGATCAGTGGTGTTTAGTGTATATTACCTTGTACCAGGTGTATTAGGTCTTAAGGGGTAGTGTTGTGGATAGAAGTGTGACCTTGGAGTTCAGAATACCTTAGTTCAAATCCCGAACCTTCACATACTGTATGGACCTATCACTTAACCCCTCAGTGCCCCCACAAGACCCTCTGAGACTACAGATTACAAAAGAGTTCACTGATGTGCCGTGATAGGGAAAGTCCACATCACAGGGATCCTGTCCCCATCAGCCTCATATTGCACAAAGCCATTGTTTACATGTAAATAGATGTATTTTGTAACTTTTAAAAATCCTTTTCTTTGTGACAGAACCTTTCACAACTGGATCACTGGAAAAAACAGGCCAAGCTCCGGAAGCCTAATCCAGGTGGTAACCACGGGAGGGAAGACTGAGCTGACACCGGCTTACTTTTAATAAGTCACCTAAGATCGCAGCACCAGAAGAAAGAACTAACAGAATCCTAATGCTCAGTGTACATGTTTTCTGGCAAATCTATAATGCCCCTTAACAGTGCCAGGTAGAGATCAGTATGTCTCATTCGTTTAATGTTTCTGTCTCCTTTTCAAAAGTATCAGCTGTTTATTTGAAAGAAATAAAGGATTACAAGGGTGAAGACCCCCAAGGAGAGGGGGATGCTCAGAGATGTCATCTCTGACTTGTTTGGTGACCTTGTTTGGTGTCCTCTGGGGCCCTGGTCATAACCTGTGCTTTGTGTCTCTTCTGTCCAGTTTCTTGCAGTAGCTTCTCCTCTTCACTACCTGAGTGATGTGTTGCATTGGTGTGTGCTGGTCATTTTTTTTTATTGTCAAGATACTGTTTGATCCGGTATTTGTGTAATGGGATTAATTGTTGCAGTCCTGACTTAAATTGCCTTAAATGTCCATTAGCAGTGAAGGTGAGGGATGGTGCTTGCCCGGTTATTGTTATAAATGTTTCATGTGACTGCCCGGATCCCCCTCTGAATGAGGGAGGGAGGGCTGGATGTCTTAGCTACAAGGGAAGCAGTGGTGGTTATCATCAGATGGCATGTTTGGGCCTTAATTAATGCTGCTTAGTTTACAATTTTGAATACTCTCATCAGAATGGAACACATGATTTACCGTCCAAACAACATCCATCGTCTATGAGATGTCAGTAAGCAGATTTTCGGTATTTTCTCCACGCTGTGAACCATTTCTGTGATAGCTTTGTACAGAACTAGATTTTTTTCTTTCTAATTGAATAGTCAGGTATTTGTTCTTTCTCCTTTACTTTTCAATGTTATATAATTAATTTAAAATAAACAGACTATTCCCACCATATGGATGACTTTGTTTAATTTGGCTTTATTACCGTTCTGTTGTTGACTCTTACAGAACCATAGGTTTTATTTGTTTATTTTTAATAACTTTTATTGATTTTTTTTCTTTTTTTCATCATGCTCATTTTTGAATCTACTGGTCTCCCTTCTCTCTCTCTTCTAATAATAATAACTCTTATGTGCTAGGCGCCTTACAATTATTATCTAATTTGATCCTCACAATAATCCTGGGAGGTTGTGTTGTTTTTATCCACATTTTACAAATGAGGAAACTGAGCCAGCTAGCTAAGTGACTTGCATACCTAGTATTTGAGGTAAAATTTGAACTCAGATCTTTCTGACTGCAAAGCTAGCCAGTGGTCTCTCTATCCACTGTGCCACCAGGCTGCCTTCTCTGTAGATTAAGGAGGGATATTTCATTATCTTTTTTTTTTCTGGGCCCATTATGGTTTGGTTCCTTTTTAGTATCTAAATCTGAAGAAGATTTTTAACTTAGATAACATAAGTCCCTCATTTTAGAGCCTCCTGGTTGCACCATTTACTACTTGTCTGACCTGGAAAACTCCCATTTTCTTGATTTTGTGATTCAGGGGCTGCCCAAGTAAAATTCTTACCATAACAAGAGTCCTCTTCACAATACTCACGAGAAGGGGTCATCTGGACTAGTTTGAAGACATCTAGTGAAGGGAAAAACCACTCCCTATTGAGACAGTTTTGCAGTTATTGAATAGTCTAAGAGCTGGAAGGGACGGAGGCATGGGGAAATTAAGTGATTTGCAAAGATTATACAAACTGCCATTAACTCTTAACCCAGGGTTCTTACGCAGCCCTTCAGTTCTTCCCTTGGAGTCTGTTCTTTTTAATCAAAGCTCCTCTCCCTCGTTTGCAAGATTTTCCATAACCTGGTCCCACCCAATCTCTCCAAACAGATGCCCCTTATTCATTTCCTGCTTTGGAAAAAAAAAATTATTTCTCCTGCCTTTGGCCATCTGCTCCTCTCATCAGCCCAGGTCGTTTTCTGCATTTCCAAAAGCCAGTAGCATCTCCAAAGTGCTAGGAGACATACATAGCATGACATAGGGTATTTGAAGTCAGGGGACTAGGGTTCAAATTCTATTACTGCTGTCTTGAAAGTCATTTTGACTTTCTGGGACCCACTTTCCTTAATTGTAGAAAAAGAGGGGGTTGGGGTAAATGATCTCAGAAATCCCAGTCATGATCATATAAGCCAAAGAAAGCCATATGTGACCTTGCTGTAGAACGCTGTTCATCTGTTGCTGTGCTTAGGAACAAGATGCCCTTCCAGGTTAAGCTTATCCCTTGTAATCTTACCATCATGCTGGCAACTCAAGCCTTGATTCACATCACCCTCAGCCTTCTCTCCTGTCCTATTGGAAGGCTGGAGGGTAGCGTTCCAAACTCTTAATGCATTTCTTCATAGAGGGCAGAAACTGGACTCAGCTCACTTTGGTCTGCATCTGCTGGCCTTCCTGGTTTCAACCCAAGGATCCTAGCACTAAGTACTGCCTGGTTCCTCTCCTCACCCCCTCTTCCCAGTCCCCTTTTATGGGTTGTCTCTTCCTGTTAGATTGTAAACTCCTTGACGGCAGGAGCTATCTTTTTTTTTTTTAATTAATTTTATCCTTAGTGCTTAGCACATACCTGGTGTACAGTGGGTACTTAACAAATGTCTATTGGACTGGATTAGGAAGAGGTAAAGCAAAGCTTGCCTGTTCTTTTAGGGCCTGGTTTGGTTAATCTCTACTCAAATTAGGCCATACCACCCTAGTGGGTTCACTGTGATGGGAACAGGAGTTCCATTAGAAAATACCAACGTTAGCCTTTTTCCTTCTAAAAAGCATGAAAGGTAAAAACTGTCCACCTCAAAAAACAGTACAGCGATTTCCCAGTATGAAAATAGGCTTAATTTTGTCTTTTTTTGCTCCAGAATTTCCCTTCTTCCCTTTCATTTGAAGTATAATTAATAATCACAGACTGTCTCACTTTCCATGAATATGCAGATAAGTTTCAAGCCCAGAAGTGTTCCGTGACCAAATTAGTTTGAGAAATTCCTACTTAAAATGGTTATTGTTTTTCTGTTGTAGCTTTAAACTGTGAAGTCACACATACTCAGAGGAATGTATCTCCAGTTTAATGAATTCTCTCCAGATTAATGAAATTCAGAAGGGAAATATAATTAAATATGCAGAGATTCACATTACAGGTGACTTTTCTAGGAATATTAGCCATCGTTTAGGTCTGGATAGCGCCTTAGGATTTGTGAAGTGTTCTCTCAACAGCCTTATGAGACATATATGGCCAGTATCACCTCCATTTTCTAGATAAGGAAATAGGCCAAGAGATGTGAATTACCTAGGGTAATTCACTTCAAACCCAGGTATTCTGACCCCAAGTCCTTAGCTCTTCCCTCACACAGTGATGCCTCAGGAATATCACCTCTCCTCTAAATGCAATTCCTCTGCAACTGAAGTGTCATGTTTTAAGGAAAAAAGGAGAAACAGTGAATAGATCAAAGATCATGGAAATCACAGGATTTGGAGCCGGATGGGGGCCTGCTCATCTAGACCAACCCCCTCACTGCTCAGATGACAGAACCGAAGCTTATGAAGATGAAGGGACTTGGCCAGTGTCATACAAGTAGTAAGTAGTAGAACTAGGATTCAAAGTCAGATCTTCTGGGTCCCAATCCAGTGCCCTTTCCACGCTACCACCATGAGCAAGGGAGGCTGTGTATCCTTCCTGTAAGTATGTGTTCAACTAGAAATACATGCAGTGGTTCATACAACTATTAAATGAGTCTGTAATTCCCTGGAGAGGCACATTACAAAGGGCAGCGGTGATTAGTGTCAACTCTGGGGACGTACTAAGTCCTATAGGGGAATAGATACAGCATGAATAACTGACACTCCTATATACACATATATATGTATGTATGTGTATGTTTATATGTATATAAGAAACAACTCAAGTTTGCAAAGTGCTTTCTATACGTTATCTTATTTGAGCATCCTGACAATCCTCTAAGGTAGGTACTATGTATTTTACTAATGAATGACTTTAAGCTCAGAGGGTTAAGTAACTTACCAGGGGTTACACAGCAGGATTTGAATCTGGGTATTTTCTGATTCTTTAAGTCTGGCATTGCATCCACTATGCCAGACTAGCTCTCAATAATATGCAAATAATGTACTTTCCAGACTTTGCAATGTTTTTAACTGATACCAAATCCAAAACTTAAAAAAAATATTTTAAATAGCTGCTCCCAAATTATGTTTGTGTAACCTGTGGGGCTGTCTCATTCTGGCTTCTAGTTATCTGCCCCTGGTTTTAGGAATGGGTGAGATAGCTTTTAAACCATATAATGAGCCCCCATCAACATGTTTTACTTTTATTAGTCAGCTATAGAACTTCTTTAGTTTGTAACAAAGGCATTTTAATTAAATTGCCATCTAAATAAAGTAATAACCTAAATTTTTTTTCAGTAAACTTGGAGCAGTTTCCCTCAAAATATGATTAGTGGGAGGAATGGACATATATAAGAGTTATATGTGGGATATCGACATAGAGAACGCCTGTGTAAAGGGATGCACCTATAGGGAATGTGTGTGGCCAAAGCACACGGATGAGCAGCTCATGGCACTGATGCAGCAAAGCTATTGATGTTTCCTACTGAGGCCATCACGCTGCTCTGCTAAACTTGCTCCTTACCAGGCATGGCAATAATAATAGCTACCATTTATATAGCGCTTATTATGTATTATGTATGTATGTATGTATTATTATTATTAGTATGTATGATTGTACTATTATGTATTAGTATGTATTATTATTATTATGTATTATGACTCTGCCAAGTGCTTCACAATTATTTCATTTGGCCCTCACAACAACCTTAGAAAGATAAGTGCTAGTAATATCACCATTTTACAGATGAGGAAACAGACAAATGGGTTAAGTGACTTGCCCAGGGTCACACAGCTAGTGTGTATCTGAGGCTGGATTTGAACGTGGGTCTTTCGACTTCAGGTCTGGCACTCTTATCCATGATGCCCCCTAGCTGCCTCTATAATGCTTCCCACCGGGGATTGTTCTTTGCCGCTCTTCACTGCCCCCTTGTTGTCGACTCAAGCTAATTTCAGAATCCCTTAATATGCTGTAGAACCCCCCTGGGGAGGCAATGGTTATAACAGCTGTTCCCTACCCTGTCTGTTGGGGTTAATGTTCCTCTCTCTTGCAGAGTAGCAGCTACAGCTCTTTCAGCCTCTTAGCTTGTTTCTAAGGGTGGTGACAGGGTCGGGTGAAAAGAATGATAACTTTGGGATCAGAGGATCTGTGTTCGAAGCCTAGTTCTGCTACTTACTGCCTGTGTTACCTTGGGCCAATCGCAGCCTCTCAGGGCCTCAGTTTCCTCAAGTGAGGGAGTCGGACTAGATAACCTTGTCGTCTCTTCTGTCTCTGGATCTGTGATTCTTCAGCCTTCTGTGCCTCAGCTACATTCTCACCTATGCTCCTCAGTTAAGGCATCGTCTGCGGAGCCATCTGAAACTCCTCTCTTCCTTCTATTGGAGGTGCTGCGATTAGGAATCCCCTCCCTGGCAAGAGACGCTGTTCTCAATGAGCATTCTCAGTCATAACTATAAACCTTTCATTCTTGCCAGCTCTCCAGTCAATAGCATTTTTATCTTGTGGACTTCTCTCAGCCAGTGGCTCCTGAGCTCTAGGTTCCTTAGCTGGGCTGCGCCAGGATGTCCAGAAGCCTGGGCTAAGCTCTGTGCTACCCTTCGACCTTTCTTTGGCATTCCTTTTTTTCTCTGCTGAACTCCTAATCTCTTCTTAGCTCTTAACCTAGTTGAATTTCCCTCCCCTTCCTTGGATCCTTCCAATTCTCACCAAACGTACCTTCAGAAGTCCATTTTAGGATTTATCCTACATCCTCAGCTGAGGCTCTACTTCCTAAAGTGGAAAAGGGATTGAGAGGCACTGTGGTACGGAAAATATTGAACCTCATTCCAGCATCCCTTTGGTTCTATAGTTAATGCTCTATAATAGTAATAGCTCATTTATGTAGCATTTACTATGTGCCAGGCACTGTGCTATTATGTCATGTGATCCTCATAGCAACCCTGGGAGGTAGGTGTTATTATTATCCTTATTTTGTTGATGAGGAAACTGAAGTTAAGCAACTCGCCCAGGGTCATACAGCTGGTAAGTGTCTGAGGTCAGATTTGAATTCAGGACTTCCTGATTCCAGCCTTAGCACTCTATCCGCTGTGTTGCTCATTTAAGAATGCTCAAGAGCCATTGTACACATATAGTAACTTTAGTGGTGGCAATAGAACCCTGAGAAGCTGACATTTCTCTCACTCCCCTTCCCTCCCTTCTCCAAAACGTATTACTGGTCTCTTTCTCTGACCACTCTGCACAAATTTGAATGATTTAGGTCTTATCTTTTCTTTGGTGGGGAGAACAGGGCTACCCAAAAAGGGAATAGACCTCCTTGAGAAGCAGCAGGTTTTCTCTCTCACTGGAGGTCTTCAAGCCAAAGCTGGACGATCACAGTTGCCAAATGTGTCGTAGAAGGGACTCTGTGCTCTCATGGTTTAGACTAAATGGTTCCTGAGGTCCTTCAAGCTCTGGAATTCTGTGATTTTTTGAAAACAAACCCAGATAATGCAAAGCCTGTCAACTGATGGCTGCGGACTATTTAGTAAGGTGATAACCTATAGGTGTGGGACTTCATGTAGTCTCTTATAACCTAGAGCACTGTATGTAAGAGATGCTCAATAAACACTTGCTGAATGAAGTAATGAAACAATGAGCAGTATTCTATAATTCTCTGGAAGATTTCTCTATGGGTTTAGTGTTTCTCTGACTTGGAGAGATGGGAAAATAAAACTTTAAATTATTATAGAACTATATAGGGCGTCCCTAAAGTCTGTACACGTAGGCAAAAATGCATATTTTGAAATATTTGGAATATTAACAGACCTTAGCCCCCTTGACTTCTTTTTCAGGGGTATGTTAAAGGAGAAGGTGTACTCAATGAAAATCACAGATGCAACACACTTGATTGAACGAGTAAAGAGTGAATGTGCTAAAATCGACGGCAATGTGGAGTTACTGCATCAAGTTCACCTGAATCTTGCAAAGCGCATCAACCTTTGCATCACAAATGATGGAAATCATATTGAAGATATTATTTGTTAATATTCCAATTAAATAAAATGTTGTTGAAAATTTCATTCATTTAGTTTCTTGAAACTGCATTTTTGCCTATGTGTCCAGACTTCAGGAACACGCTGTAGTCTCTTGGAGTTGAAAGGGACCATTAGAGATCATCTTGAAATGGGAGACAGTAAGGGTCTCCAGTTTGGCATCCTTGACTTAGGAACATCCAGAGTGATTTGACTGTGGCCACGCAGCTAGTAGGTGTGAGAGGCAAGATTCAGATTCAGATCTTCTGTGTCCAAGTTCAGTATTCTCTGCATTGTGTAGTTCTATAGCTGGGTTTGTTTCCCTGCTTGACCGTCAGTTACTATGTCAGTAGTGTTTTGTGAATCGTTGACCAGCTCAAGTCCTGGGAATGACAATACGTGAGGGAGGATGAGGTTTGAAGAATGGCCTTTTAGGACTGGCTAGATACAGTGGTCTGGGCAAGTTTGCACTCACTTACCATCCCTGTGACTCCCCAAACCAAAACTCTCTTCCTTGCGCATCACTCTCCCATGTATCTTGTCTCTGCCTCTTCGAATATAGACTTATGGATAGTGACTATCTCACTTCTGTCTTGGTATTCCCAGCATTTAGTTCAATGCTTGGCACAGAGTAAATGCTTAATAAATGCCTTTTCATTCATTCATTAACAGTTTTTCAGTATGATGTGTGATGTACACATAAAACCAGCTTATTGTTATGTATGCTCATTAGGGCTGATGGTACACTAAATTAGACTAATATTCATCAATGCATGCAATCAAACTTTATTGACTCTTCGGAAATACAAAAAATCCCTCCAGGAATAAACCACCAGCTTGATTCCTAACGGTCCAACTAACAGTCTCTCATACTTGTGCTCCAATAAGGTTCCTTCTCTGCTAGGTCAGAGGTTATGTGCATCTCCCTCCAAGGTGGTATTCCAGAAGGTCTCTGTCAGTTAGCACAGCTTTTTAAATGAACATGGGATACTCAATTTTTTTTTTCTGAGAGTGGAGAATATAGGAATCTGTCCTAGTTGTGACCCAGGAATAGGCTGATAGCTGGAGGCCCCAGTGGGTTTTTATAATTCTGGCCAATTGTGTTTACACATTACACCTGAATTCTGATTGGCTATTGATTACCTAATCTTTTTTTATTTTTATTTTTTATTTATTTATTTTTAATTTTTTTGATTACCTAATCTTATGATGAAAAGAAACTATCAATCAAAGGTTTAGTTTTTGGAACATCATTAGCAAGTGTGTATTCTTTACCAGATTTAGGACACATGCATATCATTAGCAGGTATTTGTCAGTTTTTTTTGTGGGGGGAAACATACAGCATTAGTGGTGGTTTACCAGATTTGGGGACACACATCTGTCAACATATCATTAGTGGTTGTTTACAAGATTTGGGGACACATATAAACACATGCCATTACCAAACTATACACAAGTGTTAATGTTATAGAAAAACAACCCATTACAACTGCTTAGTTACAATGTGGAGGCTTTAAAAAAATGGAGTTGCTCATTCTAAATTAACATCATTAATCCCACTATATTGTGCCATCATAATCCTATGCATTTTAACTAAAATGTTTGTAAAACCTTGGTCTAACCTCTTAATTTTACAGAAGAAATAAAACTAGAGAGGGAAAGTGATTCTCTCAGGAACAGCCTTGGCATCTAGGTCTTCCCACTATAAATCTAGGAACCTTTCCATAGTACCATGTACCTTTCTAGCAATGTGCAATGATCAATTTCACCTCTCAGAGTTTCAATTTCTTCTGTAAAATGAGGCAAATCCTACTTATACCCCCTAAGTCTCAGTTGTAGTGAGATAAGCATTTTGTAAGCTATGAAGGACTATGTAAATGTGAACTGAATTATTATCTGGCAGAAGACACTCCATCAAGGACAGTTTCCCAAGCCCCAAGATGACTAGATTTCTCTGGAACTGGATCGCTCAGCACAACAAGGCTGCAGGATCTGAGCTGCCGTCTGACCCTCCATGCTCCTCCCTCCCTACCACCCCCTCCAAGCTCCAAGCAGAATTTCTGGATTGATGACATCTGTATCATCTATACCGATCTCACTCTCTCAATAACCAGGATTGTAAACACCTTTTGTTCAGCTTCACTTTTCTTTCCTCCTTTCTGTTGGTCTTTTCCCTTGACTCTGATCTTTCTACCAACTTTACCCCTACCAGGCATTGCCTTTTATACAGTACCACCTTCCTTAAAACAAAACAAAACAGATCATAAATCCTTAGGAAAACAGTAAAAGAGTACCCTGGAAGTGGAGAGGAATCACACCTCCTCACAATTTATGGACCACCATGAACCAAAACACCACGTAGCTATCTGCTTTACCTTGAACTTGGTCCTGGTCTCCAATAGCTTTTGTGTTGGGTGAATGAATTTCCCTTGTCCTTTCTCTTCCCTGGTGCCTTATGGGATTGACCAGGAGGACCTGGTCACAGCTTAGAGCAAAAGTAGGTTTAAAAGCAACCTTGTTTACCAGACTATAGACATATTATTTCTGTTTTTCCTAACTAAGCAAATGTTAGATGTAGTGAGTCTTTGACGGGAGAGTAAAGTCCATTAATTAATTAAATACTTAACAGACTAATACTGGCTTAATACCAAGATCACAGAATCTCAGAATCGATGACCACAGAAATGATCTAGTCCAACCCATACCTGAACAGGAATCCCTCCTGCATGTGAAGCGTTCTAGTGATGGAAAATCCACCGTCCCACAGCAGAACCTTTCCATTTTTGGACAGATCAGTGATAAGGTTTACGACATGTTGTATAGTACTTTGTAAATTACATACAGTGCTTTGTAAACCTTCCAGTCCTATAGATCTGTGAGTATACATGCATATACATATATACCCACAGCAGTAAGGGAGAAAGGTTTTTTGCTCAGTTGAGGTGGTCCAGAGACTGAGAAGTTTTCATTACCGCCAGATCAGACCAAGGACCACCAACAAATTGCTTATTTACTTTGGCCCTTGGAGGTACTTTATCAGTACTTTATCAAACACAGGTACAGTACTTTATCAGACTGGTTTATGTTGATTAGTGAAACTTTTGAGGCAGGTCCTAAAATCAATAGAAAACCAAACAGATCCAATTTGGTGCTGGTGATAGAAAAGAAGTCTGAAACTATTTCTTTCTTTGATTTATCATCAGTGTCAGGGAGTATCTACATTCTAGTGAACATTAAGTTTGGCCTAGAAGCCAGGAAAAGCTGTATTCAAAGTCTATCTCGAAGACCTACTGGCTGTATGACCCTGGGTAAGTCACTTTTTTTCTTAGTGCTTTTTAGGTGTCAGAAATGAGGCAGAGGGCTGCTTATGGCCTATGACATTCCCAAGTACCGCCCAACCCAGATTCAAATGTAATTGGGACATATTTAACAAAATAAATAAAAATAAAACATCGATAATATTACATTTTAAAATTAATATGCTGCCCACAGGAATCCTTGTGTATGGATTGGTGCCCCCAACTTTTTTGTTTGAGTTTGACACCACTGCTTTAGACAACTAAGACTGTAAGTTGCAGAGGAAGTGCTGACCTGCATTGGTGGAGGGTATCCCCACACCTGGGAAATCACATGTCCAGTCCCATTCTAATAGAGGGTTTGTTGATGCCAAGTATGAGAAAAAGAAAACAAAGAATATGGGAGGAAGGCATAACAAGTAAGCATCTCGAGTGCTACTGAGTATGAAGAAATGTTTAAAGAAGCTTCCGTCTGTTTACAGAAAGACAGACGAAATTTCATTTTGTCATTGCATTCCCAGGTGCTTAATAGATGCTTATCCTTGTTTGACAGAATGAGAAGCTGTGGTTGAGGGGGCTGGGGGTCTTGTTAGAAGGCGTGCTCATATTGATATGCTAGAAGGTGGTGAAGTAGAGGATGTCATACAAAACCAAGTGGATTCGCCTATGGCAAACTGGATCCATGAGTTTTGTTATTAGAGAATCATATAATTTTATAGCTGGAAGGGGTGTTAGGGATCACTGAGTCTTGTTGTTCATCTTAAAAGGTAGAAAGTTGAGGTCCAGGGAAGTTTAAGTGACACGTTTCGTACAGAAAGTTCAATCCAGCCTGTTAAAGTTAGCAGAAGAATGTCACATAGGCAGGGTGTCCCAAAAGTCTCAGGGTAGTTTAAAGCTTTACAAGCTTAAAGCTGCCCTGAGACTTTTGGGACACCTGTCTTAGCTCATCTGAACCTCAGATCAGTGGTGTGAGCTGCATAGTACAGGAATTATTATTCCCATCTTAAAGGTAAGGAGACCAAGGCTCGGAGGGGTTATTTGCCCATGGTCAACACCACATAACTATTAAGCGTCAAAGGCAGGATTCAATCACACACTTCCTCTGGCCTCTCCCTATCCATTCAAGGCTTCTTGAATCCCAGGTTAATACTCTTCCTACTCTACCATCACCATTACAATGCGGTTGTTTTTGCAATACAAATGTTTTTTTTTTTTGAAAATTAAAATCTTAAAAGAATTTCTGTATTAAAAATGTTTCGTTGCAAATGGAGAAAGTGAAAAATTTAGTTTCCAACATATCATCTTAGAGCTTGCCTTTCATGCTACGGTTAATCAGCCAATTGATCAGTCAAAAACCATTTATTAAGAGCTCATTTTATGGCAGGCGCTGTGCTAAGTACTCGGGCTGCAAAGGTAAAAGCAGCCCCTGTCCTTGAGGAGCTAACATTCCAATGGGAGAGATGACCTTGAAGATAGATACGGTGCAAATGGGAGATGGGTTCAGAGGAGATGACTGCATCAAATATGTACACCCTAAGGAGTGGAGAACATACAAAGCACCTGCCACATTTCTTCATTGTGAAGCCTTCCTCCATCTGCAGATCATTAGCCTCCTGTGACTTAGTAGATGAGTCCTAGGAAATTACTGGTAATACATGGAGGTTAAAAAACTTGCTCCGGGTCACACAGCTACTTAGTGTCAGAGGCTAAATTTGAACCCAGGTCTTCCTGCCCTCAAGGCCAGCACATGATGATCCATTACTGTATATCTCCCCCCTCCCCCCACTCCCAAAGTCCATAGAATCATCGATTTAGACCTGGCAGGGGACTTAGAAATCATCTAACCCAATGTCTCCATTTTACAGACAAAGAAACTGAGGCTCAGAAGTTATGTGACTTGCCTAAAGTCACACAGAGTCAGGATTTGAATACAGGTCTCGGGGATCTAAATCTAGCCCTCAAGCTGCAGTGGCCAAAACTTAAATGGAAATTGCTTCAGGGAAGGCATTTGGGCCAATGGGTCGATTTCTCACTTTAGTAGTGTGTTGATCCTCCAATTTGGGGCAGTGTCCAGACTAGGAAATCTAGGAAAGTACAGGTTCCAAGGAAGAAAACAGGTAGGGGTGCCTTTCAGAGCTTCAGTCTAGATTTTGCTTCCCTCTCTCTCCTTTATCTGCTACTGAAAGAAATCATCTCCCTCAAATCTAGTTTTTCTTTAAAATGTCTAAGTAATGTAGGGAGATTGCCACTAGAGGGCAGGAAGGGGCAACATATGAGGAAACCAGGGTTGGAAACCAGGCTGAATTTACTCCTTTTCATGCCTCTTTCTGGTGAGGACTCTCTCCATTTACCCAGGGAAGATCAGCATGGGCATTGGTTGCTGCTTAGTCTATAACCCACCTCTCCCTGCTCCTTTCTTTCCAAGCCTGTCTCAGCCCCTGATCCCACATTTTTCCTTCACCATGTGACATTAATCTTGTCCCTAAACTTTAGTAGATTAATCCGTTGATAGGGTTGGGAATAGGTATTGGTCCTGCGATTTCACTTATATGAAATCCTAGAGAGGAAATTCTGGCTTCTGGTGCACATTGAAACCTTTTTCTTCATGCCATGCTGTATCTGACATGATACATCTGATATGTAATCACACACTCCGCGCGCGCGCGCGCGCGCGCGCACACACACACACACACACACACACACACACCTAGTTTGTCTGCTTGGATCATCTAGATTGTACCATACAATGATAACAGTCCCTACATCTGGGTATCTCTTCGTTTATAGACCCTCTCATTTGAACTTTAGAAATTGAATTCTTCCACTTGATCATGGGATCATAAAGTCCCAGAGTCGGAAGGGATACCAGAGTTCTTCATCCAGCCCTAAGCTGAAGCGTGAATTCTCTTTAAAACATCTCCAGCCATGGATTTAAGCTTTTGATTGAGTACATGCAGCGATGAGAAACTCACTACTACATAAAGCAGTTCATTTCATTCTCAGTCAGCTTTAACTGTTAGAATTTCCTCCTTAGCTTGAGGCTAAATCTTCCTTTCTGTATCTTCTACCCATGAATCTAAATTTTCCTTTCTGGAACTATACAGGAAAAGAAAAAAACCTAACTCTTTTTTATGCAGAACAACCTGGTGCTATCCCTTGCAGAGAGAGGCTTTGACTGCTAGATTTAGATTAAGAGAACCTGGATTCAGATCCTGACATTATCCCCTTTGTGACCTTGGAAAAAATCCCTTAGCCTTCTGACTTTCTCTTTGCTCCTCTATTAAATAGAATATTTGGATTAGGTGACACTTAAGGTCCCTCAAGGGGGATGGAGCCTTCAGAAAGGCCCTGTCGAAGCTTTCGGTTCAAGACAACCCAGCACCAGTTTTATTAATGGTTCTCCATGTTTACATAGTCTTGTTTACTTTTTTTTTTTGCATATGCAATGACTAGAATTCATATAGTGCTTTAAGATCAAAATACTTTACAAATATTACCTTATTTTATTTTCAAAATAACCCATGGCATTTTACCAATGAATAAACTGAGGCAAACAGAGGGTAAGTGACTTTCCCAGGGCCACACAGCTGGTAAGTTTGTCTGAAAAGAGGTTTGGACTCACATCCTCCTGACTCTGAGCCCTATACTCTGTCTGCTGCACCATCTAACACCCTCTAATACATCCTAGTTTTTCAATATTCCTCTTAAAAGATAGTAACCAGAAACGGGAAGCATAATAGCTAGCATGTATATATCTATATCATGCTTTAAAAATATTCTCTCATTTTAGCCTCACAACAACCCTAGGAGGTAGGTGCTGTTATGATCCCTATTTTACAGCTGAGAAGCTCAGTCAGAATGAGAGGTAGTGATTTGTCTAGGGTAACACACCTATTTCTGAGGATACATTTGAACTCAAGTCTTCTTGACTCCAAATTCAGCACTCTATCTGTTGTACCATTTAGCACTCTCTAATACATTCTACTTTTTCATGGTCCTCCCTCCCTTCCTTCCTCCTTCCCTCCCTTCCTCCCTCCCTCCCTTCCTTCCTCCTTCCCTCCCTTCCTCACTCCCTCTCTTCCTTCCTCCTTCCCTCCCTCCCTCTCTTCCTTCCTCCTTCCCTCCCTCCCTCTCTTCCTTCCTCCTTCCCTCCTTCCCTCTCTTCCTTCCTTCCTTCCTTCCTTCCTTCCTCCCTTCCTTCCTTCCTTCCTCCTTTCCTCCCTCCTTCCCTTCCTTCCTTCCTTGCTTGCTCCCTCTTTCCCTTTCTCCCTTCCTTTCTTCTTTCCCTTCTTTGTCCCCCCTTCCTTTTCCCTATCATTCCTTCTTTCCCTCCTCCACTCCTCCCCTCCTACTCTAAATTTCAAAGATGATAAGTGACTTCCCCAAAGTCATTAGTAAGTGTTGGAACTGAAACTGGACCCCAGGTTTTCAGACTCCTCCTTCTGTGTTCTTTGACATCGCTTTTGTTACTGTTTGACATGTGAAGGGAGAATAAGGAGTCCTCATCATTTTGACACGAATGACTCTCTTCCTTTGCATATTTCATTCCAGAATCTTAAGAGGCTTTGCAGGGACCTGTGGAATTGCTCAGTACATACTTGTTGAGGGACTGGCATATTTCTCCTCTGATGTAGGTCAGTGTGGTTGCAGTTTGATTCTTCCCTGTAGGTGGAGAAAGCGAGACCGCCGCTCATGGACAGAGACATGAGATAATAATTGTAAAGTGCTTAGCCTAGTGCCTGGCACATGGTAAGTGCCGTATAAATGCTAGCTATCATCATTATGATTATGATTCCAGGCACCCAGCACAGGGCTATGTACATAAAAGCCCATCAGTTAATAGCAGCTGAGTGAAACAAGATAATGTACATGGAGGGTTTTACAAACAAAGCTAATAGGTAACACAGACATGTTTCTGCTTCCCTCCTTTCACGTATAGATGGGCCAGTGATGGTGTGGCTTCATGGAAGGAGAGGCAGAACTGGGCACGTATACCAGGCCTCCCTTGGGGTCTCAGTTGACTTGACCCCAGATACCGGTGACTGTGGCACGCTAGCTCAGTTCCTAATCACAGGATTTTTGAGCATTGAGACCCCTTCATGCCGCAGATGAGAAAATGAAGGCCCTGAGAAGCTGAGTGGCTTGCTTAAGGTCATCCAGCTAGTCAGTGGCAGATCTGGGACGAGAGCCTGGGGCTCCTGACTCTCAGATCCTTTCTGCTACACTCTCCTCTTTCTTCATTAGCTAGAGCTTGATGCAATTGAGGCTACAGCATGGCCATTGTGGGTTGGCGGCTGGACATTGCATCCTGGCCCCAGCGGGCCCATTTCAAAACTTTGACTCCTCCTTCTCTTTTTCTTCTTATCCGATCAACTTTCAAGTCTCATCTGTTCCACTTTTCCCATTTCCCAGTGCTGCAGTCCCAGTAGAGACCCTCATGATGATCTGCCTGGATTATTATGGTAGCTGCCTGACGAGTCTTTCTGCCTTCATTTCCCCCCTCCTCTCCTCCAACTCCCCAATCCATCCTTTGTAGCTCTGCCAAAATAACCGTTCTTAGGAATAGATCTGGTTGTGTCACACCTCCTCTCAAAAACCTTCACTGGCTCCCTATTGCCTACTGAGTAAAATGTTTAAACTCCTTTACCTGGGATTCAATATGGCATACAATCTGGTTCCGCCTGACTTTTCCTTTTCAACTTCACCTCATATTACCTTTCACACAGTCTACGCTGTAGTCAAAATGGAGAGCTCCTTCCCTCCTGATGAACACCTCTAGACCTTTGCTCATGCTGTTGCCTAGACCAAGAATGATCTTCTTTCCCTTCTGCACCTGTGGAACTCATCCTTTAAAGCTCAACGTGAACGGCTTTTTCATAAACCCTTCCCTGTCCTGATTGGCTGGCAATGACTTTTGCTTTGGGAAGTTACATAGAACTGTATTTTGCATCCATCTGATACATTTGTCAGTTAATATTATGTATTGCTTATCTATATTTATGCCTTATCCTCTGAACAGATGTAAACTCCATAAGGGTTGGGTCTGTAGGCACATTTCCATATCTGTCCCAGACCCCAGCGTGGTCCTCTACATTCATTAAGTCTTTAATAAATTTAAATTTGGGCATACAAGACAAAATCAAACAGTCTTCACCCTCAAGAGGCTGGTGGAATACAACACGTACACAAATAAATAAACTAAAAATAATTTGAGGAGGGAGGAAACATAAATGACTGGAGTTGTTGGGGATCCGAAAAGGATTCATGGAGGATGTAGCCCTTGAACTGAGCCTTGAAGGAAGGTGAGGAATCTGAGAGGTGGAGCTCAATGAATCAAGAAGCATTTGTTAACTGCCTGCTGTGTGCCAAACACTGTGCCAGGCGATAGGGACACAAATGCAAAAATTAGATGGTTTGTGCTCTTAAGGGAGTTAGACCATTTTTGTTCTCCACTGGGGTAAGTGAAATGAGGAGGGAATGAAGTCTAGGTATGGCAGTCTTGGGCAAATGCCTGGTGATGGGAGATGGAATGAGTTTGGGGAATAGCTAATAATTCATTTTGGCTGAATTGTAGATTACATGAAAGGAGGCAGTATGAGGCTGGAAAGGTAGGTTGGATCCAGATTGTGGTGGCCTTAAATGCCCTACAACATGTGTGTATTTTATTCCAGAGTTGCTAGGGAATCCATATGAGTTTTTGAACATGAGAATAAATAAATGTTTGTAGAGTTCCATTGAATATTATTTTATCCTCATGACAAGGCTTTCAAGTAGGAAGTATATTGAAGAAACTGAGGCACAGGGAAATTAAGCAACTTGCTTGAGTGTAATTTTTGCAATTCTTATTCTAATATTTGGACAAATACACACTGACCTGTGACTTTAGTTTAGAGAAGATTAAACCCAGATGACCTTTCAGACAGCTTGAAATACTGGAATTAACCATGCCTCGTGCATTTAATACGATACTACTACTGGTTTGTGGGCCATCTTCAGTCATCCTGATGAATATCTGGTCACTGGATCCAGATGGCTCTGGAGGAGAAAGTGAGGCTGGTGACCTTGCACAGGCCTCCCTCACTCAAATCAAAGTCAACTGCAAGTCATGTCATCATTTCCCTGATGCCATGGTCCTCTTCGAAAATGAAGGACAAACACAACAACCACTAGTTTGTAATTCCCCCACCCCGCCACGATAGACCATCACTCAAATGCCACTCGACGCCATTAAGAGATTCTACCATCTACTGAGCTGCTGTCAAGGGAAAGTAACTGAGTTAGGTGGAATTCTAATTCAGTGTTGCTTTTGTTATTTGAAAAATACAACTCGGTGTTGCTGTCAAATTAACTTTTATCAGAGGAGAGAATCAGAGCACATTGTTACTTCAGGCTGGCTATTATTTGTGAATCAGTGTTTCTGTTCATTTTCTCTAGCTAAGGTGGAAAGGAAAGGAATTAACGTGCTGAAAATGTAAATGAGCATGCCATTTTAGCTCCAGAAAAAAAATTGATATTGTATCCATTTTTTTCTTGAGTCTTCGCAGTGTTTGTAACTCGTACAACATTTTTCTGCATTCTGATTTTCAAATGATGACTTTAAGTCAGGCTGCACCTCCTTCTCTGTTTACAGGCTCCCTAAGCTTGGTTGTCTAAAGCAGTAATGGATTGATGACCATTCAGAAGGGTGAGTAGGACAAAGTAGTAATACAAGGCTTTGGATGTTTTTTTAAAAAAAGTGATGTTGCTTCAAAATTTGTAGGATATGAAGTAAAAGAAAAAAAAGTGTTTTTAAAAAGATAAAATTGTTATAGTGAATAAAGGCTCAGATTGCAAAGGCCTTGATAAGCAGGGTGAGATCCACATCAGAGGGTATGGGTCACAACCTTTTCTGACAAACAAAGATTAAAAAAAAACTGGAAGACAGGCATGAAGCTGCTGCTAAGCAATCTTATCCATTCCCACTGGTGATTTTTTTAGAGAATCGATAACAGCCAGTGGCATCACCAATAGTGCCTGATAGCTAAGGGAAATAGCATAGCTACCATGCCTTGCTTGGAAGAGGTCTTTTGATGACCTTGGATTTGTTGGTTCTAAAAGAATATTTATCTTTCTCCTTTACTTTGAGTCTTGAGTGGATTTTGAAATGAGGATCAAATGAAGAAAGGGAGGAGTAGCAAAATGCTAATGACCGTGATGGCTTTGAAATGCTCAGAAATGAGGGTGCTGTCACTAAAAGATGCATTTTGCCCCAGAGATTGTATGTTATTGATGTATATACTTGAAGTGGGCACTCCCTCCAGTGATGCAGATTTCAGCCCATCCATGCTAGCTCATCTTGTGTGTAACTCTTGTTTGTGTTCCCTTATAAATGCTTCGAGGAGGTAGGGGGAGCACGGAGGGGTTCGGGGGTGTGTTCCTCTAATATCTTTCCCCTAAATCCCTTGACATTACATAGATACCAATGACTGTCTATCAGCTATGTCAATAGCCCCTCTCTTTTTATAGTCAAACATCCTCTCTATGACATCCTTTATGTTACTTTTCCTACACAATTATTGGTTGGTAATACCAGTAATATCACCAATAAATTAATAATTATAATTAGAAAACTTCTGCTAAAGTCCACATTGTGAAATGGAGGCGACCCTAGGTTCTCCAAGGCTATAGCTGCGGAGCCCAGCTTCTAGGCAAATCCTATCAAGCAGAAAAGGCTTGACGTATGGGCCTGGTGATGGCCTTTGTGTCTGTTGTCCAAGGATTAGCCTGGCTAGTTTCAGAGAGGCTTGTCACCCAAAAATTGCCTATTGGGATAGTTTTTTTTGCATGGTGACTCATGATTAAGAACAATATTCACAGCTACACTTTCAGCCAATCAATAGGCATTTATTCAGCGACAGGCACCGTGTTAAGCTTTGGGGATGCAAAAAGAGGCAAACAACAGTCCCTCCCCTCAAGGAGGGGCAGATAGATGGAGCAGTGGATGGAATGTTGGGACTGAAAAATCAGGAAGCCTCATCTCCTTGAGTTCAAATCTGGCCTCTGACCCTTACTAGCTGTGTGAGCCTGGGCAAGTCGTTTAATCCTGTTTGCCTCACTTTCCTCATCTGTAAAATAAGCTGGAGAAGGAAATGGCAAACCACTCCAGCATCTTTGCCAAGAAAACCTCAAATGGGGACGTGAAGAGTTGAACACAACTGAAAACAATGGAACAACAACCAACAAATCCTCATACTCTACCTGGGGAGACAAACAAATATGTATAAACAAGCTCTATACAGGATAAATAGGGAATGATAAAAAGAGAGAAGGCACTAGAATTAAGAGGGGTTGGGAGAAGCTTCCTGTAGAAGTTGGGATTTTAGTTGGGACTTGAAGGGTTTGATTTAAAGTTTGCAAAGTGTTTTAGGCATCATTTCTTCTGATCCTCACAATTACCCAGCAAAATAGGTGCTATTTTGATTCCCGTTTCACAGATGGGGCAGTTGAGCCCAGGAGAGGTTAAGGGAACTGCCAGGAGGGAACACAAGCTAGCATGTATCTGAGGCAGAATCTGAATCGAGATTTTCCTGATTGGAGGAGTAACACGCCGTCTGCTGTACAACTTAGATGAAGAACATCTATGTCAGCAGAGGGATAGCCCTCTACCATGAAGTTATGGATCATTTGACATGTAACTAAGCATAATGATCTTTGTAAAACCCTTAATATATATTAACTTATTTCATTCAACATCTATTATTTGAGGGGTTTTTATGTATGTAGCCCTGTGCTAGGTGCTTGGGATAATAATAGCTAACATTTATGTAGTGCTTACTATGTGCCAGGCACTGTGCTTGGCATTTTACAATGATCTCATTTGATCCTTACAACAACGCTGGGAGTTATTATTATCTGTATTTTGCAGATGGGTAAACTGAGGCAAACAGCGGTCAAGTGATTTATGCAGGGTCACACAGCTAGGAAGTGTCCCTGCCCTCAAGGAGTTTCTAAGCTAACTGGCAAGAGAAAACATGCACCCAAAGTATTTAAAGAACAAATAAATTTGACAGAGAGGCAGCATGGAGGTGCAGGCTTTGAAGATTAGCTTTAAAAAAGTCTCCCCTAGGGGCAGCTAGGTGGCACAGTCAGTAGAGCACCGGCCCTGGAGTCAGGAGGACCTGAGTTCAAATCCAGCCTCAGACACTTGACACATGTACTAGCTGTGTGACCTTGGGCAAGTCGCTTAACCCCAATTGCCCTGCCAAAAAGCAAAAAAAAAAAAAAAGCAAAAAAAAAAAAGAAAAAAAAGTCTCCCCTGTGATAAGTATCGCTGTGTGAGGTTACCTAGCTCTCAGACTCCTCCCCTTCCCTCCCCCAAGGCTATAGGGTGCAGAGCAGGTGTTGACCAGCATTGGTAAAGAGAGTTTCCTTACTGGGAGTTTCCTATATTAGTGAGACCACTGTACTGAGTGAAGATAAAAGATAGTATATGATTAGGTACCCAAGTAAACCATAGACTGTGGAGTATGGGGAGAGTTCAGAAGAGGGAAAGATCAGAATAAGGTGGAAAAGCTAGGGGAGGCTTGTTGGGGAGGTGGAATTTGAGCTGAGTTTTGAAACATGGGTAGGTTTTAGATTCTTGGAGAGAAGTAGGAAGAGCACAAACAGCAGTAAGTTAGTGGAATCAGGGAGATTATAATAGGGAAACATTATGAATAATGGCCAAAAAATGGGAGTGAGCAGAGCCTGGCAGGGGGATAGTGAGCAGCTGGAAACTAGATCGCCTAGGTACTGTGGTTACTTAGGGTGTTTCCAAGCATCGTGGAAGATGAATGAACTGAAGAAAGCCATTGGTGAAGTTCTCCAGTGCTCCTATTGGCAGATATACTGAACCTGAGAATAGTACAAAGCTGCCTCAATGAAATCCACAGCCAAGTAAAAGGGATAGGTAGGGGTAGGGGACCCCCTGGTCTAGCCATTCACAATAGGAAAAAAAGCATCTAGGCTGCAACTTGTAGCTGGATGGGTAACTCGTTCAATTAGTCCATCAAATGATATATACTGAACAGGTGTGGCCAAAGGCCCAGAACTGAAGAGTGAGAGATGTTCCAAGCTAACTGCAGACACAAAAATCCATCTCTTCAATGCAGATGTTCTCCTGGTGTTCCTCTGTGGCTACAAATCATGGAATACCATGCTTCTGGAAGAATTAAAATGAAAAAATAACCTTATGGTGACAGAAAGCCCCCATACAAGGTAAGTAGGCAGGATGTAGGATGTTGCGGATCCTAACTTGGTCTTGAGGTGGGGTCAAAACAATTTTGTTGAGATTGTTAAGGAATGTTAGAGCTTAGAAGGAACTTGGAGATCACCTACTCCATCTCCTCATTTTATCTATGTCTAGAAAATGGGGTTGCTAATGTAGGGAGGTGATTTTGAACCTTTCTTTCTTCATCTATGAAATGAGGGGGTTTGACTCAATGATTTCTACTGATCCTACCAGCTTTAGCATTCTTTGAGTCTATTGTATGGCTCTTGCGTCACCCTAAATTTCAATTCTTCAAACCTGAGTTGTATTCAATGTGGCCAGATTTTAGCATTCCGTGTTTCCAGGCTACAGTATTTCCCCAGATGTAGCATCCCATGTATTCCATGATTATAGCATGTGTATTCATTGTCTCTAGATTATAGTACTACACATCTCTAGGCATGTAATGTATTCCAAGTATTCTGTGACTCTAGATTACAGTATTAAATGTCTCCAGACTACAGCATTCCATGACTCTATCTACTTCTTGGGTTGTCGTGAGGATCAGATGAGATAATATTTGCAAAGGGTCGAGCACGATGCCTGGCACAGAACTGGCACTTAATAATTTTTTCCCCTCTCTTCCTCTTCAAGATTGTAGTATTCAGTGTTTCCAGACCATAGTATTTCATGAAACTAAACCAGTAGTTCTTACCCTATTTTGTGGGTCATGGACCCCTTCAGCAATCTGGCGAAGCCTATGGATTCCTCAGAATGATATTTTTAAATGTGTAAAATAAAATACATAGGATTATAAAAGAAATCAATTGTATTTAAATGGGGTTTTAATGGTTTTATTTAAAATGGTTTTCTACACACACACACATGCATAAATATTAACAAGCTCATGGACTTTAGGTTAAGAAACCCATCATATTTTTGTCTCCAGACTATAGTATTCTGTGATTATATTGTAGTATTATATGTCTCTAAACTATAATATTCCATACTTCGAAACATTCAATTACATAGGAAGAATGTTAGTATTAAAAAGATGGGCCTTTGTTTCATTGAGAAGCTTGAGTCTGTTAAGAGAACTTTGTAATTCCCCAAAGGCAATGCAGTCCGCTTTTCTCTCTCCTTGATCTCCCTGAGGTGCCCAATAGGCCCCAACAAGCTGCAACATTACAGATAAAGAACTAGGAAGGATGCAGGGTGTAAAGGAAGGTGTCAAATCAAATGTGTGAATGAAGGAGAAGGCTGGTCATGTGCCAGGAGTGGTCCATTGGTGTCCTGGAAGACAAAGAAAAAGTGAAGAAGGCCCTCAGCACATTAGGCTGACTTAGGGGGATACATGGGCATGCATCTATTACAGGAATATACACATAGGGGGTGTGTGTATCTATATGTATATACACACATTTATATATAAACACAATATATTTATAACGTATGTTTATATGTAGCTATATAAATACACATATATTTATATATAGAGACACACAAACATACAGAGTTTGGGCCAAGCCAACTGTTTTCTTCAGTTTCTCTTGAAAATGTTTCCTCTTTTCTCTGGGAAACACATTAGTATCAATTCTGTTCTTTATTGTTTATGTTAAGTTGATTATTTTGATAGAAACCTTAATTGTACTCCTTATACTTGGGGGGGCCTTGATAGAATAATATGTTTGATTGGAAAGAGATGTAATTTCTCAAACATTATGATTAAGCTGTCTAAGTGAGACTTTGGAGCCGAGTTTTCAAATGCACCTTGATTGATGACAATGGCAAAGAGGTGTGTGATGTAATAATGCTCGCTCACTAGTCATCAAGAAGTTTTCTCAACGTGGGTAGAAGCTCCTCCCTCCCACTACTCCAACAAAAATTGGGGCCAGCTGCTTCACTAAAAGGTGTAGGCAAGGCTGAGCAAGCAGCAATTTCCCTGATTTATGATTGATTAAGTAAAGCAGGAATTTCTTCTCATTAAAGGAAGCTCGGCTGTTCCCTTGAAATTTGGCACAGTTGTAGTATTCAAGTCCTTGAACCTAACAGAGTTCTTGACCTAATAGAGGTCAATGATTAACTGAAGGGGAGGGGATGGAGCCTCCAAAAAGGATTAGGGAGAATTAGAAGGTGATATGGGATATGATAATGAACCTGAAAACATTAGGCAAAAGGCTTGCTGGTGGAGTCTAAAAAAATAACAGTACTTTGTGTTATTCAGGAAATAACATTTATAAAATATGAGAATGAATCAGTTAGTCAATAAATATTTATTAAGTGGCTATTATGGTCTAGGAACTGTGATAAGTGCTGGGGATACAAATTCGAAAAAGACAGCCCTTGCCTTCAAGGTGTTTACAATCTAATAGAGAAGTGATACATAAAAAGAAAGCTGAAAATAGGGAGGGGAAGGGAAACTTAATTCTGTTAGTGAGATTTCTTGAGAAGGGTGGGGAATTCAAAGATCAAGAGCAGTACCACTGTATGGGAAATGTCCTGAGCCCCCTTCTTAAATGGACATTTTGGAGGTAAGGCTTTGCCTGTTCATTTGGGGGCACAGGCTACTGATGAAGTGTGAGTACCAAGGGTGATTCGATCTTGCAAGACAAATAGCAATTTATGGTTGGGCTGAAATTTCCTGGGAGATCAGGGGCATAAGCCATGTGACTTGGACCTAAAGGGACCTAAGAGGTCATCTAGTGTAACCCCCCTATTTTACAGATGAGGAAACTAAGACCCAGAGTCTGTCCCACAGCTAAACAAATTACCAAACTGGGATTCAAACCCAGATTCAGACTTCTTTCTTTCTGCTGCGATTTGTTTTTGCTCTTGGCTTTGGATAAAGCAAGGTCGGAAAATTTTCATAGATTTCAATATTTATTTTCATATTCGAATCTGTATATACTTCTAACGATGAGAGTGCAGATTAGAATATTAGCCTTGGTCATTTCATACTGGCAGCTTCCATTGTTGTGGATATGCATGGACCTCTTGCTTGTTCCAATGAGTTTTTGGCCTTCTGATTGGATAGCCTGTGTGGTCCCTCATCATCCTCTTGATGTCAGCAGAACATGAGGATGTTGGGTGAACTTCTTGCACTGAATTTATGGGAGGGTGTGGATGTGAGTGGCACAGGATATGAAGGCATGGATGGGCAATGATCTTCCCCAGTGTAAGGGATATAGCCTTCATCAATCAGATTCCTGATCCATTGGAATCCTGGAGTGCTGGAAAATGGCTGCTTCTGGGATAGTCTGTTAATTGGGCCATCCATCCAGGATGTGTCACGCTTTCCTATTGGACCCTCCTAGGATCTCTGAGTGGGATCACCTGCCGCCCCAGATTCATGCAGTAACTTCCTTTGTCTTATAGTTCAGTAGGCTGGGTGACCACTCATTTTTTGGTTTTGGATAAGCAACTGAAACTCAACAAAGATTTCTAAGAAACAAAGATTATTTCACTTTTTTCAATAGGAGCAAGTAACAAGACTTTTTTTTATTGCAAGAGAGAAAAAAATATCCACGAACCATTTAGAGTCTCTTAGTCTTTTCTGCCTCTCTCAAACAATTTAGCATTGCTCACACTGCCTAATGGCTTCCATTTGGCTATTTACTTCACTTATATGACAAAAAAGCTTTCATCATTAGTGCAGTATTAATGATGATGATTATTTTTGTACTGTCTGCTTCATTATGACATCTGGGTATTTTGGTCTGGTTTTAGAAGAAATAAAAAAGTCACTTGAATTGTTTGGAGACAAAAAAAAGAAATTATAATTTACTAGGGAATTTGCCATCAGGTACCAATCTGGAAGGGAAGGGTTAGGGAGATCTTCTTGTCAGCAGGAACTTGACAAGTACTTGTCGGATTTATGGAAATTGATGGGAATGAAGATTCACATCTGCTAAAGTCTAGGTGACCAGGTTTTGCTTTGTGTTACCTGAAGGGTTGTGGCAGTATCTTGCCATGGGTGTCCATGATTCTTTCATTATTTGACAATCATTTGTTCAGTACCTACTATGCACAAGACTCTGTTTCTTTGTAATAGCTAACATTCATATAGTATTTTAATCTTGGCAAAATGCTTTACACATGTTATCTTGTTTAATCTCCACAACAACCCCATGATCCAGATGTTATTATCCTCATGTTAGAGAGACTGATAGAGGTTAAAAGACTTGCCTGGGATCTGATTAAAGCCTCATCCTGCCCCAAAACAAAACAGATTTATTTTATCCACTCTGGACTTGCCTTGGATTCTGGGTCCAATTCTGACCAACGAGGAAGACATTTTTGGTGATGTGAAAATGATTGGAAGTTTGGGGGGAAGTGATCAGGCCACCTTCGAGTTTCTTATAGCCAAGGAAGGAAACACTGGACATGGTCAGACATATGCCCCAGACTTTAGATAAGCAGATCTTTAACTCAAATCAACAATGAATGTGATCTTGTAGCCAGTTTAAAAAGGAAGGTGGTGTACAGTCTCCAAGAGGAAAGAGGCTCTAAAAAAATAAAATTCTGACATCATCAAAAAGGATTCTATTGAGGGAGGAAAAAGGAGGGCCATCTAAAGAGACCAAAGTGGTTGTATTGAGAGCTCTTCAGTGACCTCAGATTTTTAAAAGGATTATGTACAAAGGATGGAAAGAGGAGCATATGGCCAAGGTCATATACAAAAAAGCAGCAAGTACCTTTGGGAACATTGTCCTCAAAGTTAAAATGCAGAATTGTCAAAGTTCCATTAGACTGTGAGCTCCTTGAGGGATTGGTTTTTGCCTCGTTTTGTATCTTCAGTGCTTCGCACAGTACCTGGCACATAGTAGGTGCTTAAATAATGCTTACTGATTAATTGAGAATGACCTTAGACTTGTGAAAAATGCTAATGACAGTAAAAAATCTTTTCAAAGGTTATATTTGAAACAAGAAGAACAAAGAATGGATAAGTCTACTGCTTGGAGTAAATGGTATATTAACAGATCATAGGAAGAAAGAACTCAACGCCTATCACATCTCTATCATCTCTATCAAGGTGCATGCTCTTTAAACTGTAATGGGTAGACAAAGCATGGTCAGAGAGGAACTGGAGCTTCAGATAGATGAGATAAATAATGAGTACCTAGCTGCCCTAAGTCCCCCGGCTTGGACGAATTGCATTCTGAACAAACTTGATTCTTTCAAGCCCCTGCTAAAATCCCACCTTCTACGGGAAGCCTTTCTCAATTCCTCTTAATACTAATGCCTTCCCTTTGCTGATTATTTTTTATTTATCTGTATATAGCTTATTTGTACATAGCTGCTAGTATGTTATCTCTCCCTTTAGATTGTAAACTCCTTGAAGGCAGACGTTTCTTTGTATCCTCAGCATTTTGCACAGTGCTTGGAGCATAGTAGGTGCTTAATAAATATTTATTGAATGATCAGACACTGAAAGAATTTTCAGATGTAATCATTGGCAATCTTTGACTAATTGCAAGAAAAGGGAAAATTGTTAGAAAAAAGGATCTGGGTAAATTCAGTCTCCATATGGGGAATTCAGTTCTGTTTGCACCACATTGAAAGAGAGAGGTTGAGAAACTGGAATGAGGGGTCTAGAAATGATGCTTTATGAGTAATGGCTGAAGAAATGGAGAGCTCAGACAGACAACCAAGCAGAGGCATATATATTGGCTTTAAATATTTGAAAGTTTATCGTGTGGAAAAAGGATTGTAAATCTTTATCATATGTCAGTCCAGAGGGCAGATTTTGGCTTGATCTAAGGAGGAAGTTTCTAACAATTAGAGGTGTTTAATAATGGAATGTGATGTCTTTAAATTTTTATTTTTTTGAAAAGACTGGGTCTTCCTTGGTTACCCATATTGAAAATGCAGGGGCTACTCATGGGCCCAATCCCAATATTGTTTGGTGTGGGACCTTTGGTCTGCTCTGTTTCTAATCTAGGCTGGTTTTCCCCTCTTTAGGCAACTTGTGGGCTGCCCAGCTCCTGAGGGCCTTACCACATAATGATGCTAGGCTTAGTGAGGACACCCTTTTAATCTAGTTCACAGCAAATCAGAATTTCCCAGTTCAAGAGATCTGCCAGCCTCAGCCACTCCAGTAGCTGGGATTTCAGATGTGTACCACCATACCCAGCTGGGTTGTCTTGTAAGGTGAAGAGCCACCTCTCCCTCCCCCTACCTCTTACTGGATATGTTCAAGCAGAGGGGCTGGATGTGACCACCTGACAGGGGATACTGCATAATCTGGGGTTCATGAACTTATTTTAAAATATTTTGGTCATTATATTTTGACATGTTTGGCTTCCTTTGTAATTCTATGTGATTTCCTTCCTTCCCTGAGTAACTTGACCAGGATCATGCACTGGGGATACAAATTCATATGAAAGATAGTCCTTGACCTCAAGAAACTTAGATTCTACTGGAGGAGAGATACCAAATGTTCACCTACAAATACATAAAATGTGTAAAATAATAGACAGAGGTAAGTGTTCTCAGGTTTCCCTTACCTCAAGGCTGGCTCCCTCTTCACTATGGCACATTGCCATTCATAATCAGACTGAAAATCAAACTCTTCTAAGTTGTTATTTAAATGGACTGAATGCTCCATGATTTGTTCATGTCAGAGTTCAGAACTTAGAACATCACAGACATTCAATAAATATTGGTTAAATCAAAGCATAGCTCAGATCTCATCATTCTGCTGCGTAAAAACTTTTGATGCTCCCAATTATTCATAGAACAAAGTTGAAATTCCTTAGTTTGGCATTCTGGGATGTCTATAATCTGATTCTAACCTATTTTTTTCCATTTTTATTTCACACTAATCTGACATGTGTTTTATGCTATGGCAAAACTGGGCTCCCCTTGCCACCCCTTGAAATTTCCCTTCCCCACCCTATGCCTCTCATATTTCTCAGGTCTTTGCTTTTGTTCATTCCTTTTTCTATGTCCTGATATGTCCTACTATCATCTCCACATGCTAATATCTGATCCATCTGTCAAGGCTCAGTTCAAATGAAACTTCCTCTATGAAGTCTTCCTTGATCTTTCTACCTTTCCAGGTAGTCACTCCTTTTTTATTTGAATATCTCTTTGTATTTCTATTATACACTTGTATTTTAATTTGTATCGTATTTATTGGAGTTTATGTCTTATCTCCCCGTATAGAGACCAAGCTCAATGAGCACAGAGACCATGCCTTATTATACCTTCCTTTTCCCTTTCCCCTAACCCCCAACATTCAACACAAGTTGAAGTTTAATAAAGTCATACAAATTTTCTATAATTCAGATTTACCTGGGACTCTTACTTTCTGAAGTACCGTCAAATAGATGCTCCATGGTTGGCCTTTCTCAAGGGAACCTTCTGAGGATTAAGTGATGTTTGCAATGTGCCCCAACAAATGTTCAATACAGAACCAGGGAAAGTGCAGTCAGTTTGTAACTGAATCTATTCACAAAAGCAGGGAAATGAGGATCACTGGAGCCCTACCTCAGTCCTATGTGAAAAGAAAACTATCTATGTTTGTCTCTTCCAGCTTTGGTATTTTCATTTTTTATGTTATGTTTAAAAATTCATTGTCTAGAAGTGCTAGCCTGAGACAGACATAATTTGGGCTTTTTCAAAGCTCATCTAACTAGACATCTATGCTAATGGAAAAATAATCATAATATTTTCACTGAAAGCAGGCACTTGTTGGTATATGTTGGTAAATTGCATTTATTAATGATTCATCACATCATTTTTTTGCTTCCTACACTAAAAACCTTCACTACAATTATTTCATTCACATGTGTGTCTTCTCCCACAGCCCTCTTTTTTCTTCCTTGGCCACTTTCACATAGTTTACATAGAACATATTTGTTGGCATATGGATGTGAATTATGATGATAATTGGATACCTCTCAAGAAGCCTAATGGTGGAAAGATTACCTTTAAAAGTTGTCTCCAGGGTACAGTGAATTGAGCTGATCACCTTGGGTCTGATGCTGATGGGGTCTGGGCAGTGACTCAGAATACATAACAGGTGAAGACTGGAGTCTATCAATGTGCATGAACACAAGCACAAAGGACTTAAGGCTCATATACATACAATTGGCCCACAATCTCATCCCCTCAACTGAAAATCATCTTTTTTCACCTTCTTCTAACCTCCAATAACAATTTTTACCTCTACCTCAAAGTCCAGTCACTGTGTGGCTGTCATAATCTTCTACTTTCTTCTGTGGAAATCAATCCATCTGGGAGATAGGACCTTTAAAAGAGACTACCACATACACATTCTTTGAGAACCTTGTGGTCAATTTATTGTATGAAGTAACTTGGGACCCTCCTTCCATTTCAACGAGGCACTTTTCCTCCTTTGTTCTGTCATTGTCCCTACCTCCCTCACCTCAATTCCGTAGCAACCCGCCATTTAACTTCTTTATTTCTACTCACTCCCAAACCATCAGTTGCATTTGGAGGAAGTCCCAAAACCATGGTGACTGGGTCCATTACAAATTCATGCTTGTCTAATTTTAACTGGGCCTTTAGTACTGGGAAGGCTTTATTTATCTCTGATCAGATCCCTATCATTCTCCCCACTGTGGCTTTGCTAAAGCATCTCTCCAAGTTTGTCATCCTCAACCCCCTCTCTTTGTAGATGACCTCACTTCCTAGTTGATTAAGAAGCCTGAAGACAAGGTAAATACCTTGTGCTCCTCTATCTCTTATCCTCTAAATATAAAATCTTCTCAATTCCCCTCTCATCCTTTCTCCTTTTGCTGCCATCAGAGGACAATGTAGCCCACTTCCTTTGTTGGTTTATCAAATGAGATCAAATGAAATAATAACTGTATGACAATGTCTGGCACACAGTAAGTGCTATGTAAATGTTAACTATTATTATTATTATAATCCTAAAATTGGGTTAAAAATAAACTTCACAAATACTAGATGGGAGAGGCATAAGAAGATAAGAGTTCCTGTGAAAAAGACCTAGGGATTTGTGGGCTGCAAGCTCCACATAACATAGGCTGTGGCAGCAAACCCTCTGAACAAATCAACAAACTTTTGTGATCTTGGGCTGCATAAAGATAGAGTACGTTGTCAGGATCAGATGACATCTGGAATATTGTGTTACATTCTGGGCACTACAACTTAGGGAGGACGTTGAAAAGTGGGGTAGTGACCAAGATGATGGGGGCATTTCAACCTTGCCACTTGTGGACTGGTTGGATAAACTAAGAATATTTTGACTCAAAGAATAGAAAACTTTATTTGCCTTGTATTTATTTTGTGCATTCCTCTATATGTAGGTGTCTGTCTCCTCAGTTCCCTGAGGGCAGGGAGTTTTTTTGTTTTTGTCTTTGTATCCCCAGCATCAAGCCCAGTGACTGGTATAAATTAGGTACAAATAATTCCCCCTTTGATTTTTTATGACTTCCATTTTAGTGTGTGGTTGGGATTTTTAATTTGTTCTTTTTTCTAAGTTTTTTTTTGTTCTTTTAGTTGTATGCCCAATTCATTGATCTGCTGATTTTAATCTTTGGATGTTTTATATGCTTCCAAGGTGGTGTGATCTGGGGACAGGTGTGGTCACTGCTCTCCTGGTCTGTACTCTGGTCCTTACCCAGGAAGGGCCCCTGATCCTTTGGGATTTCATTTGATACTGCTGCTCAGGATCCCCATCCCTTGGGACCTGAAGTGATGCTGCTCCTCACGAATTCCACTCCCTCTTGACTGAAAGTGCTCCTCCCTGTCCTTGAACTATGACCCCAAAGTGGTCATAGGCGATAGAGTTGCCAGTGTCAGGTACTACATCCAGTGTTAGCATAGACATCCCTTGTAGTCTCTTTGTGACCAGTTGCAAGGCCTTCGAACTATCTCTGCCTTGGGAGCTCCTGAAGCTGCTGTTGCTTCTGTCACCACTACCTAGTCCCACCACTGGTGTTTCATCCATGTGGGCTCCGGGCTATTCTCCTCACCCGTGTCACAGATGCAGTTTCCTGAACTCTTAAGTTGTCTTGGATTGGGAGAATGTCTCACGCTGACATTTTTTTTTGTTTTTTTTTAGCTCTGACACTCCAGAATTTGATTTGAGGTGTTATTTTAAAGTTGTTAGGAGGGCTCTGTTGAGAACTTTCTCTACTCCGCCATTTTGGCTCTTCCTCTAGAAGAGCCAAATGGTAAGTTCTAAGAGGGCAGAAATAATTATCTTTGTATCTTTCTTATAACTTGTCACATTGCCCCGAGCATATTAGGCACTTAATTAATGATTGCTGAATTAATAAACAAACGTCCCTCCCAACCATCACCCTCTCTTTCCCCTCCAAGGAAAAATGAATGAAATTGCCTTCTCTACCACTTCCACACTTGTCTTTTATGTTGCCCTTTAGTGATTTTTTTTCCTCCAAAGAGACAGAGCCCTACAGAAGGGGCACAACGGTCTCTGTGTGCAGTTGAATGCAGTTAGTGCCAAAACCATTTGAGTGAGCTAGAGGCTGCCCATTTTGATCTTTCTGTAGGGAAAAAAATGAAAAATTTATATAGCAATTACACGTGATGACTCATCACTAGGGGTACTCTGTCCAGCAAAGCACAATACAGTGCTAAAGTATCCACAGTCTGACTGAACAACCACGGCTGAAGAATCCATTCCTCAGCAGCCAAAATGGAGTTTGAGTTTGACTAGGCTAGACCTTAGAGGAAAGATATAATCCAATACTGGATCCATACTCAAAACCTCAGCTTGGTTGGGCCTATCAGAATTTATGCTTCACTGGAGTATGTTGCTTTCTTTGTAGCCTCCTGGGATTGCTGAATAGTGAAGAGGAAACCTCCCTGTATCAAAATATTTTATTAAGAGGAGCAAACCTCACAATTTGCATTTCTTGCATTTTTGTCATGACAATAGGAGTTCCCATCTCTCTTACAGGACCATTGGCATGCATTAGCATAGTTGGTAAGTCCATCAGCATTTATTAAGTACTTACTAAATGAGTTCAAATCTGGTTCAGACACTTGCTAGCTGTGTGACTCTGAGCAAGTCACTTAACCCTTATTTGCCTCAGTTTCTCCTCGGTAAAATGGGAGAAAGAAATGGCAAAACACTACAGTATCTTTGTCAAGAAAACCCCATGGACAAAGTCCATGGAGCCATGTAGAGTTGGTCACGACTGATTGATTGAAGAACAACAAAATGCCAAGCACAGTGCTAAGTGCTCAGGATGCAAAAAATGCAGAACGATGATAGCAGCAACCTGCCCTCCCCCAAATAACAAAACAACAAAGTCCTTTCCCTCAAGGAGCTAACACCCTGATGGAGGAGGCAACCAGCTACTGTACCATGCTCAGTCCAAGCTCAGCTTGGCAATGTGTGTTCTCTGTTGTCCTGGCAACCTTCATACTGTTCTTTTGTATTAGTTATTTAAGTCATTTTCTGGCTTACATATACTGTGTTTCCACTGACTGTGAATTCCTCTATTTTCTTGCGGTTGACTTCTCTTCCCCCAGTTAGTGTGGCAAACCCTGTGAGTGAGTCCCAAGGACCATAGCCCTTTAGTCTTTTCTTCCACATGTCTTGTCCTCCATTCTTTTGATCATATGCTCGTAATAAACAGGACGGTTTTAATCCAAAGTCAGGAAGGTTATTGTAAATGCCAATGAGGGGCCTTCTTTACCTCCCACAACCCACCAAATTCCTCCCTTTAGCTGGTTAACTCTATGCAACAATGAGTCATCAGAGAAGGACCTTGGTGGAAGAATATACTCTTCAATGACCCTGGAAAAGAGTGAGGTTGATGACTTTTCATACCTCTGCCTCACTTAAACCCAATTCACAGGTGAGTCAAGACATCCTTCTCTGATATCATTGGTCCTCTTTGAGAACAAAGGTGAACAACAATAACTCTATTACTATTTGGTCTTACAAGTAAGGAAACGGGTTCAGAGAACTTACTCAAGATCACACAGACTTCTAGTAAATATCAGCTCTAGGAGTCAAACCCAGGTCTTCTGACACTGCATCATTTTCTGGAAGAAGGACAAAAAGGGAAGAACATTTGCTTTTCCCCATTGCTGCTTCCCTGAAGGTTTGTCCCACATTTTGTCTCCAGGAAATTAGGCAAGGAACACATCAGATTTAACTCTGAATTTTAAAGTCATGGTTGATAGCCATCATATGCAACTGAGAGCGTCACCATCCAGTGTGGGGCTGGTGTTACTGTAGGCTCAGCCCATCACTCTGGCATGACTGGTTTAGACTTGTAATCTCTGGGTGGCTGAGAGGAATGTTTATTAAGCACAAGAGAAGGGAGCGATATTGAAGGAGGCAAACTGATAACATCCAATAACATCCTGGGTGAGGCAAGAGAGTGGAGAGTAAACGGGTTGCTTTCCTATGATTAACTTACTGGCTAACCTCGGCCATACATATCATTCCACCCTCTATGGGCCTCAGTTTACTTATCTGTAAACTGATGAAGTTACACTACATAGTTTCTAAGGATCTTTCCAGTTCTGAGACTCTCTGGTTATTATACTTTTAGGTAGCTAATTACATTATACAATTATATATTTATTACTTATATATAATAATTATATATTTATATATAAAATATATAACACATAATTATATTAATTTTGTTACACAATTATACAATATGTAATTATTATATATGCTTATACATAACATATACATATACATTATATATGGTCTGCTTTTAGGTAGCTAATAATCCTTACCTATAAAATGGAGATTATAGTACTTGGACTTCCTATCATGAAGAGTTGTCAGGACTAAATGGATTTGCAAGACTGGAGGTGCTCTAGAAATGTGAGTTATTAATTGTCTCATAACTGAATCGTGCTTTGATCAGTTGCACTGATCATGGATCTAGGGCTAAAAGTATCTACACAGGTTGAGTCCAACTTACCCATTTTACAGGTGAGGAAACTGAGGCGGACAGAAGTTAAGTGGTTAAGTGACTTGTCCCGTGTCACACAGCTACTAGATGTCCTCATTTTCCACATTTGAGCTAGGCCCCCCTCTGAGGCAGAATCCTAAGATTGTCACCAACTAATTCACCCCCAGGCCATCTGCTTATAGGTAAAGTAGGGGAAAAAAAGAAAATGGCATCTTTGCTGCCCTTCCCTTCTGAGGGGAATCTCTTGGGATGACTGAGAGACCTGCACTTTTCTCTCTCCACTTCCAAGAACCTCACCTGTGTTTGACATAAGGACCAGCTGCTGGAAGGCCGGTGGCTTTGGAGCATATTGGCAATAACTAGCCTCTTCCTTGCTGCAAGGAAGGATTTAGAAACAGACTCTGCTAGAGGTAAGAGATTTTCAAGGGGGTAAGTAGGTTATATTGAGAAGACGAGTGTATAGAGGGAGTAGTCCATAGAAAGCAGGCCTGAGAATCAGGGAGACTTGAGTTCATTGCTCACCTCTAATAGGTTCTGGCTCTGTGACTCCAGGGAAGTCACAAAGACTCTCAGTGTCTGTCTCTAAGACCATAAGATACAGATGAGCTGCTGATCTACATTGAGAGAGGTGATCTCCTTGCTAGGCATTCCCTTCACCAGTGAAATGAATGCTTCAAAACCTAAGGTGGATAGCCACGGAGTTTTCCTAGTATTATTTTCCCTGTCTTACAAATGGGCACTTGGAGAATTCTAAGAGCAGTGGAAATTCTGGAAAATCTTGAAGACTGGAGAGGTTGAGGAATGGAGGCAATGATACCTAAAGTCCACCAAGAAAACTACCTAAAACATATTTCTTAAGGCTTGTTAACAGTTGAGAGAGTATGTGTGAATGTATATATGTGTTATCTCCCAATGAGATAAAATGTCCTATCATGCTGTGTGGATATGCAGATACCCTCAGGTGACAGGATACAGGTATACTTCAGGGGATATTTTTGCTCTCTTGGCTGGTGGCCCCTACTCAAGACACCTGGCATACTGTTCTTTCTACCTCAGAACAAACAGACTTTCTCCCCGTTTGAAGGCAGCAGCTTCATAATGTTCTTATTCAATACAATTCATTGACCGTCTAGGTCAGTTAGGTGGTGAGTGGATAGAGCTCTGGACCTTCAGTCAGGAAGACCTGAGTTCAAATGTGGCACCAGACACTAGCTGTGTGACCCTGGGCAAATCACTTAACTAAATGCATGTACATAAAACATAGAGTTAGACTTGGAAGGGACTTTATTTATATTAAGTATTTTATTTTTAGTTTGCAACATTCACTTCCATAAGATTCTGAGTTCTAAATTTTCTCCCTCTCCCCAAGACGGTGTACGATCTGATATAGGCTCTACATATGCATTCATATTAAACATATTTTCACATTAGTCATGTTGTAAAGAAGAATTAGAACCAATGGGAGGAACCACGAGAAGGAAGAAACAAAAAAAGAGTAAATAGTATACTTCAATCTGCATTCAGACTGCAGAGTTCTTTCTCTAGATGTAGATAGCATTTTCCATTATGAGTCTCTTGGAGTTGTCTTAGATCCCTGCATTGCTGAGAAGAGCTAAGTCTATCGAAGTTGGAAGAGACTTTAAAGACCATTGAGTCCAACCCATTTATTTTACAGATGAGGAAACTGAGGCACAGAGAGATTAAGTGTCTTGACCATGGTCATGATAACTTAAGGTCATGTCTAAGAAGAATTCCTCTTCAGTGGATGATGGAAAATGTGTTTAGCCAGTATACTATTTTAGTATAAGAACTGTAGTGATGGTATGCAGGGTGAAATACATGGTCCACTCAGACTGACAGTAATGACAGGGGACACTTTTGGTGGGGGAGCATGATTATATGCATGATATCTACCTTGAGGTTGACTCAGCATTCCTAATGCTACTGTAAACTCTTAGTCAGTATGGCGGAGATGAAAGACTCACTGGACCTGTAGCCAGGAGACCTGGCTTTGAGTCTTGATTCTGATACTTATAAGATATAGAATCATGGACAAGTGACATAGCTCTTCATTTATACAATGTTTTGGATTCTTTTACTACTCATTCCCATAGGCTTGTGGGGAGAAAATGTAGATACAGCATTACATAATTTTAAGCTGCTCCACGTTAATAAACTCTTCTGGTTGAGATGGGAGCCATGTTTAGAATATGGCTCTGGAAACATACACCTTATTCAAAAAGGCCAAGGTAAATAAAAAGGCTGGGGAAGGAGCAATATTATATGTTAAGATGGTGAGGAAATTCAGTGACCAAGAGGGGGAAACATGGTAGACAAAATCTGGATGAAGATCAATAAATGCAGAAACATAATGAATGTTGTCGTGGGAGTATACTACACCTGGACAGAAAGAAGAAATATAGGGGCATGGGAAATACATCACATGCCTGGTATAGAGCCATGATAAAGCAGTGATGGGGCATTCCATTTATTTGGCCATCTGCCTGGGCTCTGTCTCTGCAAAAATCAGAGCAGCTCATCTTGACTTGCCTTCATGGAAATTTCATACTTCAAAAGGTAGAAGGACCAGAGAGGGGGAAACTTCCTATTTGGTACTTGGTTTTCACCAACAAAGAAGAGCGGAACAGAAATACTGGGAGCCATACTGAGAAATGATCATTTCAATTTAGAATTTGTGATAGAATTAAAGAAAGCTGGGCATACATCATTTGGCATGGATTCTAGATTTTAGGAAAAAGGATAAGAATATAGCATGGATTAAGATCTCCATGGGAGTTAGCCCAGGAGGGGTTGGGAGCTCTCAAGAATGAAATTCTCAAGATACAAAGAGAAAAAGGGAGAGTTACTAAAGAGACCAGCATATCATTGAGCAATTTAGATTTTAAAAAGCCATGTGCAGAAGATGGAAGCACTAGGAGGGAGCAGAAGATGAATGTAAAAGTATGTCATGATCTTGTTAGAACAAGCTGAGATTGGCTATTCAGGATAGATGGCATGATTATAAAGGACTACAGAGAGAAGGCAGAACTATTCATTCTTTATTTGTTTCTGTTTACTCTGCCAAGGAGAATGATCTTTGGACTGGGAAAGGCAGGATAAACATCCCAAATGGGAAGCTGACACCTCAGATAACTACCGAGATAGCAGATGAGTCCTTACCTATTCTTGATGAATTTAATTCACTATGTTGAGAAAAATTACATGATGAGCTTTCATTAACAAGCCACTGTCAGTGACTTCTGAAAAATCATAGGAAAGGTGTCATAAAACTTGAATAGGGTAAATGTTAGCTTAGTTTTCAAGAAAGGGAAGAGAGTCTGCACACTAGAGGTCAATGAGCTTGACATCAATTCTTGGCAAGAACATATTAAAGAGATGGCTAGTAAACATCTAGAAAAAGATTCTGTGATTTCAAAGAAATAACATGATTTCAGCAATCAATAACATTTATTAAAGGCTTATTAAAGGCCAGCCCCCACACCAGACACTGGGGATGCAAAGACAAAAATAAAATATCTCCCGCCCTCAAGGAGCTTATGTTGTGTGTGTGTATATATGTATACACACACACACATATGTATGTGTGTATACACACACACACACACATATATACACATATGAAATTCCAGATACTTTTTTTTGGGAGCGGGTAGGTTCTAGCAGCTAGTGGGGGAAGGATCAGAAAGCATGCATGAGGTGGTCCTTGAGCCAGATTTAAGGCCAGATCACATCAGACAGCCTTATTTTCTACTTTGACAGAGTAACTAGCCTGGGTAATGGCGTGGAAACAAAATGGAGAAAAATGGGCTAGTCAGTAGGTAGATTTGGAATTAGTGGAATGGCTCAAAATAGTCATTGATGGCTTGTTATCCGGTTTTCTTAAAGAGGCCTATCCACTGAATAGGTGTTGCCTCACTCTAAGTGACTACATGAAAAGACCTTAGCCTGCATCCTGGGTCATCTCCAGTCATCCTGATGAATATCTGGTCACTGGATCCAGATGGCTCTGGAGGACAAAGTGAGGCTGGTGACCTTGTACAGCCTTCCCTCACTCAAATCAAAGTCAACTGCAAGTCCTGTCACCATTTTCCTAATGTTATGGTCTTCTTAGAAAACGAAGGACAAACACAACACAACAATCCAGTCTTTAATGAATTCCCTAGGGATTTGTACTTAGCTCTATAACTGCTTAACATTTTTATCAGTGACTTGGATAAAGACATATTTAGCTCAGTGACTTGGATGAAGACTTATCAAATTTGAAGATGATACAAAACTAGGAGGGTTGATTAATATTGGATGATAAAGGAAAGATCCAAAGAGATATCAATAATCTAGTACATTGGGGTTAAATCTAATAAAATAATATTTTATAAAGATAAATGTTCTCTTAGACTTTTGTTTTCAAGAAATCCATTTCCCAAGCGTGTATGTGGGGAATGTGGATAGACAGTAGTTTGTCTGAAAAAGGGGAATTTTAGGGGACCACAAACTCCTTTTGAGTCAGCACTGTGCTATGGGGGACCCCAAAACTAATGTAGCCTTGGGTTGCACTTGGAGAGGCATGCTGTAGAGAAGCAATAGCTCTGGCATACTCTGCCTTGGTTGGGGCGCATCTGGAGCATTGTTTGGTTTAGGAATGACAAGGATGACCTGGAAAGCATTCTGAGGAAGGCATATTAATTAATTAATTAATGATAATAACATAACAGGTAGGCTTCATATATTACTTTAAAGCTTGAAAAGAGCTTTACAAATATCTCATTTTATGCTCACAGCTACCCTGAGAGGTAGGTGCTAGTATCTTTATTTGACAGACAAGGAAACTGAGGCAGACGGATGTTAAATGAGTTGCTCAAGGTCACACAACTAGTAAGTGTCTGAGGCTGGATTTGAACTAGTCTTTTGGATTCTAGGACTAGCATTCTATCCATTGTACCACCTAGCTGCCTGGCATACTTAGTCTAGAGGAGAGAGGACTATAATGGGCACCTGGTATGAAGAGCAGCCAAATGGAATAGTCTTTTAGGCCCCAGAAGGTAGGACTGGGATCAATGGGTGGAATTTTCAGAGGCAGATATAGGCTTCATGTATGGAAAAACTTAGTCTGTGGGGTTCTCCTCTAATGAGATAACGTTTTTTGTTGTTGCTTTCGGGCAGCTAGGTGGTGCAGTGGATAGAACACTGGGCTTGCAATTAGGAAGACTCATTTTCATGCAACTTAATCTGCCTAGCTGTGTGATCCTAGGCAAGTCACTTAACCCCGTTTGCTGCAGTTTTCTCATCTTAATTAGATGTGGATTAGACTTGGTGTTCTTAGGAGGTCCTTTCCAACTTTGGAATTCTGTGATTCTATTATACACCTTTTTTTGAAAAAGACTGTGTCTTTACAGTCAGGGGACCTAGGTTCAAATCCTATCCCTATTTCTACCTTGGGAAAAGCATTTATCCCTCTGAGCATCAGTCTCTTTCTCCATAAAATGAGAGTGTTGGATTACTTTGGATCAAATCTATGATCCTGAGATGTCAAAATGTTTTCATCCTAAGGGGGCAAAATAGGACATAAATGAGGTTATTGTAGAAAATTCTACCATAATTTTCTTTACTACCAATATATTTATCGTATTATTATTTCAAATAAAAAACTTTGTACTTTTGGAAAATGTAAATGAAATAAAAATATTGCCATTTGCTGATTGACATTCGTGTCTTCCAAGGTGTTCACACATCTCAGATAATCTTGGCTCATAAAGTATATCCTCCAGGTAAATTAGACATTTTTGCAGTTTGCATAAGCTCTCATGAGCATGGTACTAACAAGAAAACAATTTCAGCATGCACTGATTGCTACATACAATACAACTCCGGCTATCTCCAGGCTTTGGGGAATAAGTTGTGCTGGATCAGTGAATGTTGCAGATAGCTAAAGGATTGCAGCCAACTTATTTTAACTCTCTTTGAACAATGGAAGTCTTTCTAGAATGTACTGTATACTTCTCTCCCTTCTAAAAATATTTTGCTGTAGACGAGTCTGTTGGTGGTGGGGGATGTGAGGATGAATGACTTTGCTTGTCCTTTATTATTATATGTAGCAGGGGTCCCATGCCGGCTTTTTTCTCTCTTTCCTCCTCTGCAGACCCTCGTGACTATTGAACTGTATGTACCACGAGATGGCACATCTTCAACTTTGCACCCTGGGGCCTTTAGGAGCTATAGTAACCATGATATGGAGTACCTTACATTTGTATATTGTTTTATGGTTTGCAAACAACTTTCACAAATATTATTTCATCTGGGTCTTAAAACAATCCTGTGAATCTGGTATAGAGGAATAAGTAATAGTCTTGGAATCAGGATCCCAGGGTTTATATCCAAATTCTGATACTTACTGGCTGTGTAGTAATTCTGAGCCAGCTAGGTGGTACAGTGGATAGAGTGCTGGGAGATCTGAATTCAAATCCAGCCTCAGATGCTTGCTGTGTATCCTGGGCAAGTCATCTAACCTCTGCTTGACTCAATTTCTTTTAACTATAAAATCGGGACATAGCACCTGCCTTTCTGTGTTGCTGTGTGAGGATCAAATGACATAATATTTGTAAAATGTTTAGCACAGTGTCTGGTATTAGTAGGTGCTTAATAAATCATCCCTCCCTCCCTTTCTTCCTCCCTTCTTCCCTTCCTTCCTTCCTCCCTCCCTCCCTTCCTTCTTTCCTTCCTTTCTCCCTCCATCCCTTCCTTCCTCCCTTCCTTCCTCCCTTCCTTCCTCCCTTCCTCCCTCCCTTCCTCCCTCCCTCCCTGCCTCCCTTCCTTCCTCCCTTCTTTCCTCCTTCCCGTCCTCCCTCCCTCCCCTCTCTTCCTTCTTTCCCTTCCTTCCTCCACTTATTCTCCTCCCTTCTTTCTTTCCTTTCTTCCTTCCCTCTTTGCCTTCCTTCCTTTATCATTTCCTTTCTCCTTCCCTCTCTTCCAACCCAGGACAAAGAAACTTAGCTCTTTGCAGCTGTTTGCTCACCTGTAGAATGGGGATCATAATAACCACACTATTTACATCACCTGGCTGTTGTGGGGAGAAGCTTTGTGAATCTTAAAGCATCATAGAGATATAAGTTTAAATATTATTTATCCTCATTTTACAGATGAGCACGCTAAGGTTCCTAGAGATTAAGGGCCAGGACTTGCACGAGGCTAGTCCTTTATTGCACCATGATGCTTCTCAGTAAGTGTGAGGAACATATGGCTTTTTGCTCCTTTGGAGAAGTGGTTTCCAAACTTTTTAGATCATCTATCCATATCAGAAAGAAAATATTCCAATACACCCCTCCCCGCCAATAGCTATATATTTATCAATTACATGCCTGTACTATTGAGAAGCAGCATGGTATAGTGTATAAAGAGCTGACCTCAGATCCAGGAAGACCTGGCGCCAAGTCTTCTCTCTCGCACTTATTGGCTAAGTGGCTTTGGGCGAGTCACTTAACCTTTGGGTGTTCTAGGCAATTCTCTAAGCTTGAGCCCAGAGAGTATGCTGACATTCATTGTTCCCTCTGCTTATAAAATTACTAGTCCAGTCCTTATCCTACTATTGAACTAACATATTGTATACATTATAAAAGGCACATAAAGAGAAATTAAAAAGGGTGAGAAAAAGGTGAAATAAACAATATTTCTAATATTTAAAATTGTATTTATTTGAGGTACAGAAAACCCAGTTTGCTCTTCAGAGCAAAGGTGATGGGATATGCTTTATTATTTAAAAAAATCCCTATATATGTCCTGAGCAATAGCATGGACATAAATAATAGTTGTCCTTATTAATTAAATTTGGTCAATATAGCTAGCCAAACAGATGATTTTGGGTTTTTAGGTAATTTTTTATTACTAAAAGAAGCACAATAAAGCTCTAAATGTCATTAACAGTCAGTGAACTCTATAGCTTTTCGTGAGGAGCTATGTTTCTCTGTGTGTAGATATTCACCCTACACAATCTCAAAACAAAAAACCAAGTGTGTTGCCTCTGATTGTGTTGTTTCAGTAGAAAGTTTTCCATATAAATCCCATTCCTCTTTCTAGAAATAGTTCTTCTTAGTGAATAGTATCACACTTTGATTTCCTATTATCCATGGTTCTGCCCTGCTCTAGAGCAATGGTGTCAAACTCACATAGAGGTAGGGCCACCAAACTGTATATAAGACCTGGCAGGCCACATGTTGACTTAGTTTTAAAAGGTAATATTATCTATGTTTTATTACATTTTCTTTATTTTACTAAATATTTCCCAATTATAATTTAATCTAGTTGTGGCTTCACTTGAGAGTGTTGTAGCTTCATGCACCAGGTTGGGGTGTTCAACACCTCTGCTTTAGCAGATGGATAGAGGTACTTTCTTTTGTCTCCCTATTACTGGGTTTTCTTTTCAACCTTTCAGTGTCCACAGGCTATTCTTCTCATTTTTAGCCCCTGTTAACATCACTTAAAATTTCTGTTACTCTGTTGTCCTCTGCTTTGTTCTTCCCCTCGTTCCCTCCTTTCCTTCCCCCTTTTTCTTTGTTGCTGTCACTTTTCTGCATCCTTCAGCTTTGGCAGGAAAAAAAAAACAGTCATTTTGTAGAAATTATCGGTCTTTCAGTGAGCCTTCGTTACTTCTTCTCAGCACCAAACGGAGGGTCTCAGGTCTAACTTGGACCTCAGGCTCTTCTTAGTCATGTTTTTATTGTTGTTGCTGTTGTTGGATCCTCCAAAGGTCTGCTTCTTTGTTACTAAAAATGGTTGTTTTTGGCTATTTCCCCATTTGGAGCTGTTGTAGAAGTCTGGCTGGTTAAACTTGTTATAGATAGTATTTTTGATTAGAAGGCTCAGTATATTCAGTTATTTTATTGTGTCATTCTGGAAACTATATTGGCTATGAGGCAGACCAGGACAACATGTTTTAAGGCAGAAAATCCTGAACTGGGAGGCACAACAGCTTCTGCTACTTGCTAGCTGTGTGAATGAACTTGGGGGAAAACACACAGTGTTTCTAAGCTTCGGTTTCCTGAACTAGAAAAGGGAAGTAGTATCTGACCTTCCTAAATAAATAGGGCTATTTTGAGGATCAAATGAAATAATGTATCTTGAAAGAGCTTTGAAAAGATATGAAGTTCAGATTACGTGCGTAAACATTGGCAAAGAAGGGACAAAATTATCCCTCTTTTTAGAGGAAAATAGAAAACCCTAGAGAAGCAGAAAAACAAAAAAACTAAGGGGGAATGTTAATAGTTTGAGAAAAATAATAGAACATAGCTTAGAAAATGACTCTCAAATTCCCATTATAGTCTTCTCTCCTCTAGACTGAGTATCTCGGGCAGCTAGGTGGTACAATGGATAAAGTGCTAGACCTGGAATCCTAAAGACTCTAGTTCAAATGTGGCCTCAGATGCTTACTAGTTGTATGACCCTAGGCAAGTCTTTTAACATCCATCTGCCTCAGTTTCCTTGTCTGTAAAGTAAGGAAAATAAGACCTACCTCTCAGGGTTGTTCACAGAAATCATCAGCATTTTCATGTAGTACTGACAACACTGAAGAGGAAATCATTAAAGGAAAGATTAAACCTTTTCAACTTTGGAACTTTGGCCCCTGCTGTTCTGATTGTTGAATGTCGCATGTGGCTCACTATACCAAGGCCTAGCCATTTTCTCACCAGTTACTGTGTTGCTTAGACCCAGTGTGGGTCAATCAATCTACATAGCTCCATGGCACATCCATGGCACATCCTTGGCTACCACTTCCTTATATCTGGTAGAATCTAACCCACACCATAGTTTGGCCATCTCCCTCTAATGCTGCTAAGCTGTAAACTCCATCTCCTGTAGTCAGATCAAGTCTGTGGTCCTGACTGGTGAGAGATCACCATATGTAGGCATTTTGGTACCTACCATATTGAATTTGGACCATCTCCTCACCATGCCATTTTGTCTACATTTCCTTTAGTACTTCCACCCTCCTCTACTTCTCTTGCTTTGATAATAATAATTAAGTCAACCCTAATGTTCCTGGAAAGGGCAAAACTCTGCTCCCTGGCCACTGCCCCTTTATTAGTTGTTGAGAGTATAGGCTTCTTGAAAGCATGCTCCATTTTTCTCTTTGTATTTGTATCACAAGTACTTAGCCCAGGGCTTGGTACATAGTAAAAATTTAATAAATGGTTTTTCATTCATTTTCTATTAAGAAAAGCCTTGAGTGGGAGGTGAGACTGAAGTTGAGACTTGAAGGGAGGTAGAGGTTCCAAGAAGCAGAGATAAAGAAGGGGGACGTTCCGAGCATGAAGGACAGCTGATGCGGCATCAGGGAGGTGACAGATGGAAATCTGCAAGTGCAGTGTTGTGTAGGAGCGAAAGCCAAGGAGGTCAGTTAGCCTGGGATGTCTGAAGTGTAATGAGGAATAATGTGAAGTCAGTCAGGGATAGCAGTATCTAGATGGTAAGGGATATTAAAATGCCAGATGGAGTTTATATTTTATCCAAAAAGCTGTGAGAAGCTATTGAAGCCTCTTGAGCAAGGGAGTAACCCGGTCAGACCTAGGGGTGTTGTAAAGTTCAAATGAGATAATGGATGTAAAGCCCTTTGCAAACTTTAAAATACTATATAAATGCCTGTTCTCGTTCTCCATCTCGTTGTTGTTATCCTCTAGTTTCCTAATGGCTCTTCATTCTAGTGCCTTCCTTCTCTTATTTATTTCCTATTTATCCTGTACGTAGCCGTATTGGCTTGTTTTCTCTGTCATTAGATTGTAAGCTCCTTGAGGGTAGGTGCTGTCTTTTGCCTCTTTTTGTATCCCTAGGGCTTAGCACAGTGCCTGGCACATAGTAGGCACTTAATAAATGTTTATTGACTGACTTCATTTTCTTGAACCTTCTGCTCTGCTCCTGCTAAGCTCAAGCAATGTTTGTTGAGTAATGCAGACCGGGGGAGGGTGCATACAAATACTGGCGCACACAGACACAGATGCACACACTCCCAAATTTGTCGTTGTTCTTTGTCCTTCGCCATCAAAGAGGACCAATGACATCAGGAGGGTGATGTCTTGGCTTGCAAGTGAACTGGATTTAAGTGAGGTAGGGCTGTGCAAAGTCATTACCCTCATTCTCTCCTCCAGAGTCATGGGAGTCCGGTGGCAAGACATAGGTCAGGACTACTGGTGATGCCTCTAGATGCGATAAGAGATCATGGCCAAAGGTCTTTCGCAGGTCTCATTCTGTTTGAGGAAATGCCCATTCAATAATTAAAGGCTAGGCATGAATGGAAGCAAAAGATGACCTAGTTTGCCTTCACAAAAGCATCAGCCTGGGAGGGGAAGACTGTTAGAGTTTCTGGCCAAAACAGAAACAGTTGCTGTTTACACTCAGTCTGAGCCACCACAACCCAAACAATGAGCAAGTGAGGCTTGGGCTGGGACCTGTTATTGATCAATCAGTGAAATCCAGGGTGATTCGGGTTTAAAGGCATAGTGAAGTAGCTCCATTTGATTCATTTCTAAATTTGATTTGATTTATTAACACTTTCTTAAGTATAAATATAGGGAAGTTAGGTATCACAGTGGATAGAGTGCTGGGCTTGGAACTCATCTTCCTGAGTTCAAATCCAGCCTCAGACACTTCCTAGCTGTGTGACCCTGGGAAAGTCACTTAACCCAGTTTGTTTCAGTTTTCTCATCTGTAATATGAGCCAATTGGGATGATTGTGTACAGTTGTCTATGACTGAAAATGACTGAACAAGTCTAAACAATCAAGGCAATAAATTAAGCCTTGATTTATAGCTGAATTTCTGAAGTGTAAATGCTTACACCAAAAGTTTAACAATGCTGCCAAGCTGGTTGGAGCTGGCCCCAGCACACCTATGGAAACCTGTCTTTTAGAAATTTCTGTTTCATAGTAGTATGGAAAATGGATTAGAGAAGGGAAGAGATTGGAAGTAAGAAGAGCAATTAATCATCTATTGTAACAGTCCAAGTGAAAGCTTTTTTCCCCCTGACTACTAAATTCCCAATTGTTAAAAATGAAAAGAATAGAGTCTGCAAACTACAGGCAGGAAAGTATGACATTGATTCTTGGAAGATTGTGGAATGTATTCTAAAAGGATAAGTGAACATCTGAGAGCCAGGGAGGTTTAATGGAAAGAGCCAATCTAGGGTTCAAGTTCATGCTACTTGCGTGACCTTGTGTAAATCACTTAATTGATCGGTGCTAATCCTAAAACTACAAATTGTGCAGCAGGTGCTGTTCTGCATTGGTAGGGGGAGTTTCATTAACAGAAGTTTCCAGCGTTAATGAAGTCAATTCTGAACCCCTCCAGAAGATCTAGAAAAGATCTAGAAGATCTAGGAAAGGAAGTAATGATCAGAGCTGCCTCTTATGGCTTAATCAAGAACAGGCTATGCTAGAATATCTTCGTGTGTGTGTGTGCATGTGCGTTTGTGTGTGCGTGCTTGGGGTTTATTACCTGGTAGCATAGGGAAAATGTTGTGGATTGGACTGACTTTTTTAGTAGTGAAGAATGAGAGTTTCCCACGCTATTCCTGTAGAAAAGAAGAAAAGAGGTATACCAGATAGGGGGTGAATTCAGAACCCATTGAATGCCTAGGTCTATAGAGTAGTTCTACCTGAATTTGGAAGGAAGTATTTGGTAAAGCTCCTCATAGTGTTGCACATGGCCTTGGGATTTTGTCATTTTTATTAAATAGAGTCAGAGATGACACGTAGTTGGGAGGAATTGCTAAGACATCATATAAGAGGTTTTTGTTGTTTAGTTGTGTCTGACTCTTCATGACCCCATTTGGGGTTTTCTTGGCAAAGATACTGGAGTGGTTTTCCATTTCCTTCTCCAGCTCATTTATTTTTTAACGGACGAGGACACTGAGGCAAACGATGTCAAGTGACTTGCCCAGGGTCACACAGCTAGTAAATGTCTGAGGCCAGATTTGAGCTTGGGTCTTCCTGACCTCAGGCCATCCATTGGGCCACCTCTTTTGCTCCTGGATAAGAGAGTACTGTTGCTGTTAACTGCAACCAGCCTGTCATGCTATCCCCCATGGTGATGCCTCAGGCCTGCTCCCACTTCCTCTTTCCCTGTTTATTTCCCTCTAGACTTCTTGGCTGGCTAGATGAGCCCCTGGATTCTTATTGAGGGTCTAAACTACTTATCTTCCCTTCTCCCATGAGGCTCTCAATGCAACCTCATTTGCCTGAGGGGGTCTATCCAGAAACTATTAGATGACATTTATCTGTATATATTTTATCATTTCAATTAGATTTGGACCTCCTTGGGAAGGGGAACCATATCTTGTTTATTTTTGTATTTCTCCTCTCCTACACGCTCCTTTCCCCACTTCTTTCCTCCTCCAGCCTAGTATAGTTCAGGCATGTAAATGTTTAACGAATGTGTGGAGCGTATAAATCACATTCTAGTTAATTCTGTGAACTAGAAACCAGGATTGCATAAACAATCTTAGCAGGTTTACATGGGAGTGGGATAATTTACTTCTATTTCAGGTATGACATATGGAAAAATTTCTCCCATATGTGTTTTGAGAATGTTTGGGGGTAAAAGGGGTGAAAATGTAGATGATTCATTTTATTCTAATGCCATTTTCATTAGCTGCTAATTTCAAATTAGTCCAAGTAACTTATAAGTTAATTTTCCTTAGCAAATCTAACCTAATTTCCTAACAATAATTTGCTGTGGTTAATTTGAGAGAAAGATATAAATATTGTCATATTTTTATTTTATTTTTTAAAAAGGCATTATAGACTATCCTCAAACAATAAAATTAGGAAATAGACTTTAGCCTTGTGGTGCTTTCCATGAATGGAATAAGTACAAATTTTTTCATTTCCTGTAGAGTGATCAGCTCTAAATGTGTTTTGTACATGCCCCATAAATCATTTGCTGTTCATCTATAATTCCTCACCTTACTAGGCAGTTATAGGTTTTTTCATACTGCCACAACTCATCGCTCAGTAGAATCAAAGGTAAGATTTTTTTTTCCTCCAGAAGAATGAATGAACTCGGAACATTTAGTATCTCTATCAGCCACTCTGCAGTTAATCATATATTGCCATGCGACAGCTCTTAACTTCGATTCTTTTGTCTCCTCAGCTAGAGTTGAAACTCTTTAAGGGCAGGGAATGCATCTTGAATTTGAATTAAGTAAACACCCTGTATTTTGTTGAATCCAACCAACCAAATGGGTGCCTTGAGACTAGATAGATAGAGAAGGATGGTGCATGGTAAATTATGTCAGAGAAATAGTGATACTCCGGCAGTGTGTCCTCTGATCCCTGGCCGACCTTCTCTGGCTCTTGGCTTTCCCATTTCCATCTTATCATCCTAGATTTTGGCATTAGAAGAAACCATGGCTCCTAAACTATCCAGCCTCTGCCATGTGCTGGTTTGGATTCAATTTTGGACCATATCTATCCATCTTTCCCCTTAGAGTGGGAGAGGTTGAGTAGAAGGATTTTCCTCAGTCTTAGAGTACTGCCTAATCACCAGTACCTGATGCCGTAATAATCTTGTGATAACTACCTGTTAAAAGGGTATTACCTTAGGACATAAGCTGCCATTCACCCAGTCCCTTTCATTCTAAGTGAAGCTCTCTAGATGACTGGTGTTGACTGTGAGAGGCATGATGGGGCTTGGACAAATATATAATGTATGTAAAGTACTTCATAGACTTTAAAGTATTATTATGGCATTTTATATTATTATTAGGCATTTTTCTGATCACAAGTCAAATATCAACTGTGGGAAATGTGTCATTCAACTTTCTCTTTAATTAAAAGTATTTTGCTTTGAACTAATGTGTACTCTGTCTGGGTAACTGGTAAAAGAAACAGCGGTGGGGGCTTGTGATTTGTGGTTTTGAGTGTGCTGACCTAAAGTATGTTTTGAACCTTGTATGCATGGGTACAAGAATAAGGAGGGTTTGGACTATATGTCTCATATGTAGTGGTCAGGAAATTTTTGTTTTTGATTTGAGTAGCTATGATATTGACTAGTGAATGGCTGTCTTTGTTTTAGAGTAGAAAAATCCTCCAAAGGATGTTAAAATGAAATGTGTGTGACTGACTCATCCCAAGAATCCAGTTAATAAGAAACATCAGTATGTGTTGGAGATACTCACATCTACATTTCTGTCAGAGATCATCAGAATGGAAAATGATTGGTCATCACTGTAGTTGAACTTTTTTCAGAGGCAAAATCAACCTAAGATGTTGACCCAAGTGGTGGCCAGGTATCAATAGGCAATCATTTTTGTTTCCTTAAAAATGGAGCCTTAGCTACGTATTAACTTACTTCAAGCTTTTTGCTTAAAACTAGGAAGAAAAGAATGCTGGAAAATAGCATAGAAAATCTCTTTGAATGGCCCTGAATAAAATACTGTAAAAAAAAGCAGCATACGATGTAACATCATTGTGTTGCTGGCTTTCATAAAAATTGCCTTCTAGAATACTTTCTCGGAGACAAATAATAGCAAAGGAAGAAAGAATTAAGAGGTGCTGGGAAAGGAGAAAAGATGCATTTTTGGGTTGAAATCTGGAATGAGATGAAGAGCTGATTAAGCAGGGGGCAGCAAAAGGCTATTCAGATGACAAGAACCCTCAGGCAGTTTGTATATACAAAGGCTTTTAGGAAAACAAACTCAGCTTGTTGAAATGGCAAACTGGGGCCTTGTGTCTGGCTCTGGAGAGCCTGGCTTTGTTGTGTGCTATCCAGGCAGTGTTACCTAGATGTTTGGGGCCCAAAGGTGTCTGTGAGGGGAGGGGGGGTGTTATTATCATTCCCATCTCATAGATGAGGAAACTGAGGTGTGAAGACGTTGACTTGCTCAGAGTCACATAGTTACTAAGTGTCTGAGGGAGGTTTGATTTTTGGGTCTTCCTGACTTCAGGTCCAGAGCTTTATCTACTATGCTACCTAGCTGCTTTCCAAGCAGAGGTTCTTTATCTGGGGTCCTTTTTATTAATATTTTGATAATTATATTTTAATATAATTAATTTCTATTTTAATCCTAAGTGTTTTATTTTATGCATTTACAAATGTTATTTTGAGAAGGGGTCCATTGGTTTCAACAGACTGACAAAGGAGTTCATGAAACAAACAAAAAAATTAAGAATCCTTGTCTAGAGGTCATCGTCTTCTGGGCTTTGGTATTCTCATAGTATGACACTTTTTAAGCCTTCGGGGTTCAAGTGAAGAGCTCCAACATCCTCCGACAGTCCGTTATCCATTCACTTGCTTTTCTAGTCCAAATCCTGGCCATTCTCCAAGCTTCAGCATAAGTCCTATTTTTTCCATGAGACTTTCTCTGACTGTCCCAGGTACAAGTAATGGCTCCTTCCTCTGAAATCCAGTAACACGTACTGTCTGTGCCATTTATTTGGCACTTCAACAATTTAACTCAACTCAACAAATATTTACTAAACACCTACTGTGAGCGGGGTACTGTGCTAGGTTCTGGGAAAGAGAAAGATGAAAAACAGTGTAGTCCCCATTCTTAAGGAGCTTAGATGCTACTTGAGATGGTGTGGAGTGAGGATAAAAACTAATGCAATACAGAGCCAAGTGTGATAGGAACAAAGCAGATAATTGAAAAAAGAAGAAAACACGTACAGAAAAGAATGTTTTCATTTGGGGAAAATCATAGGCAGCTTTGGCGAGGAGGTGGCACTTCCACTGAGCCTTCAAGAAAGAAAGGATTCCAACAGATGGAGATGAGGAAGGTGTATATTTCAGAACCAGGGGACAGAGCACCAGAAGGGGGAGACAGCAGGGCTTACCACATACTTCCCTATGTTGGCTTTCTTTTTATGTTTGTAAGTCCTGTCTCTCTAGTCGTACAGCAAGCTCCTCGAGGCTGGGACTGTTGTTTTGTCCTTCATTACATTCCCCAGTACGCCTCTAACAGTTCTTTGGAAATGGAAGGCACCCAGTATGTATTTGTTTGATTTGTGTTGATAGAGCAGCCTCTGTTGCTTGGCAGCAAGTAGTAAGAGAGGGAGGAATATTGGACCATGGCTCCATTTCAGCCACTATCAGTATCTTTCCTTCTTTTTTTCCCATCCCAAGGCTGAAAAATAAGGGAGTAGCTAAGTGTTGCTAGGACACAGAGCAACTCTTACAAGTGTTCTACCTTGATAGGTGTGTCTGGTGTGTGCGTGCGTGTGTGTGTGTGTGTGTGTGTGCGTGCATATGCGTGTGCGCGCGCGCGTGCGTGTGTGCGCTGTGTAGAAATATGTCTTTTTTATTTTGCTGTAAGAGAAGTAATAGAAAATTGAGCACCTTATTAGATAAGGTGTCTTCAAAGAAGGCAGACACGTCTGGTAGACCACAGAAGTTGCACCATTGGTAAAGTGCGATAGGGACCTCTTTTAAGTAACACATGCATCTATCTAATGGCTACAACCAACCCCTTGCTATCTTTCTTGACTTTGACAAACCTTAAACACAACTGGTCTTTCAGTTACACTCTTGAATATGCCTACGTGCCTTATGTTGGGAGGTTTTTTCGAGGTAAGCATTTTGAGTCTGGAAATTCTGTAGCCCCTGGAATTTTCTTCATTTTTCATAGAAACTACGCTTCTTGGGATTCCACATGTGGAATATTTGAATGATGGCATCAAAATGACATTTATATGTGGAATCAACACAGAATTAACTTGTAGAAAGACTTTAGGATGTTCTGATACAAGTATCAAATGAGAGAAAAGGGAAATGAGATATAGTTGTGTTACCAGTAGCTCATAACTGACATTAAGATAGAACTTTGATTTTCATGACAATACTCAGAGGTAGATATAATTTCACAGACACAGAAACCTAAGGATAGAGGAATTAAGTGATTTGGTCATAGTCACATACCTAGAGGCAATCTGGCATAGTTGATGGAGAGTGGAACTCGAAACCAAGACCTGGGTTTAAGTTCTACCTTTGATGCATATTTTTTCTTGTGACATTGGGCAAGTCACTTAATTATTCAGGGTTCTAGTCACCTTTCTAAGATGACAGGTGCTGACCTTCCTTGGTAGAGGTAGTTTCCTCACCTGGGAGTTCTCTATTCCATTGGAATCCACAGATCAGTTCCTATCCCTCTCCCAACATAGCCAATACCGAAGTAAAAACTATTAAGTGTTGGGAGTAAGATACAAACTTAGGTCTCTTCTGACTGCAAATCCTGCATCTCTGGAGTTTACTATTCTCAAAGAAAGGTAGATGTAACCCAAGAGCTTCAAACTTTCTGGGGGCTATTCAATTCTTACCATTTTCCCCCCACAAAAGACAAGTATTGATGGGTCACTAGAGGGAAACAACACTCTGTTGGTATTGGAAATGTCAGGATGAGAATGCCTTCCAAAATGTCAAGAAATCACTGACTTTTGAGTTGGATTTGGACACATAGTAGAAGCTCAATAAATACTCATTGGTTATTTGTGTTGTCTTAATCTTGAAAATGGGTATGTGAGTGGCTTAATTTAAACTGTCCCATGAAAATTTCATCACAAATAAGCACTTGAATTTACATGGTTCCTTCTGGGTTCAAACTGTCACATACATAATCTTGGTCAGGGGTGGGGAACCTGTGGCCTCAAGGCCACATATGTCCCTCTGGGTCCTCAAGGGCAGCCTTTTGACTGAATCCAAATTTCACAGAACAAATCCCCTTAATAAAAGGATTTGTTCTGTAAAACTTGTACTCAGTCAAAAGGCAGCACCCGAGGACCCAAGGACCCCACCCAAGGACACCCCAGATATAATTATCAAGGTAGAATCCTTGTCAGAGTCACGCTGTGTTCTAGCAAGCATTCTTTTATTAAGCAGATTTGTTTAATCAAGTTTGGATTCAGTCAAAGGGGCACACTTAAGGACCTAGAAGGCCATATGTGACCTCAAGGCTGCAGGTTCCCCATCCCTGACTTGGTTGTTTTTCTCAAGTCCTATGAAGCAGGTACTCTTAAGTATGATTCCTGTTTTACAGATGAGGAAACTAAAGCCAATAAAGTTGCCCAAGATTACACAGCTACTGAGTCAGGGATTCCTCCCCCCTTCCATCTTTGAGTCAAGAATAGGAGTTCTTTAACTTTTGTTGTGTCATGGACCCCTTTGGCAGTCTAATGAAGCCCATGGATTTCTTTTCAAAGTTTTTGATTGCACAAAATAAAACAGTCAGCAAGCATTTACTTAATTTTTTTTTGTTAAATACTTCCCAATTACGTTAAAAAATTTAACATTCGTTTTTAAAATTTTGAGTTCCAAATTTTCTCCCTCCCTCCTACCCACCCCTCCCCCATCCCTTGAGAAGGCAAGCAATATATCATATTATGTGAAGTGACGTAAAGCTTATTTCCATATTAACCATTCGACAAACAGTTATTGAGCACTTACTTTGTACCAAGCACTGGGAATACAAATAGAAGCAGAAAAAGAGACAGTCCCTTCCCTCAAGGAGCTTACATTCTAAGGGAGGAAGATCTTCCATTAAAGGGAGCTGAAAGGGTGTAGGGAAGGATGAAGGTACACAGATGGGGACATTGTAGAGAAAGTCGGGGAGAATTAACAATGCAACCTAAGCTCAGTTCTTGGCACACAGTAGGTGCTTGATAAATATTTATTGGATTGGGTCATAGAGGAACATAGCTTAGCCTTTGTCCTATCCTGAGTCTTTCTTAAAACGGAGCTTCTATGAGGAACCAGAGAATCAGAAGGAGAAACTTCCGGGTTGGAGAATCCTTCCAACGTGTGAAGTCCAGGGGTGGAGTGAACTTGTAGGGTGAAGAAGTTTCTCGGGTATTGTAGAGAAAATTCAGGAGCACTGGGAGTACAGCCTGGAGGAACTAATTATATTGAAATAAAGATGCGTTTTTTTCCATCTAAGTTCCTAGATCCTCTGAAATCCATTGACTGCAGGTTTGTGGACCTCAGGTTAAGAACCGCCATAGTAAGTTATGGAACCTGGTCTCCACCCCAGGTCTTTTGATGACAAGTCCAGTGTACTTTCCTTTGATGTCACTACCAGTATCTAGCCACCGTTGTAGTAAGTGTTATAGCAGTTATCATCCCTAGTTTATAGATGAGGAAAATAGGGATTAAAAAAAGGAAATGACTTACTCAGCATCACACAGTAAATGTCTGGGGTGGGATTTAAACCCAGGTATTCCAGATGCCAAATCCAATGCTCTACCCACTAAACCACAGGGTCTTTTATTAAGGCAATGCAGAGAATTTATTTGCAATAATTTAGCTGTGTCCACAGAACAGTCGAGGTAAAATGATACTTGGATAGATGCATGATTTCATCAGTGCAGCTCAGCTCCCTATTGGGAATGCAAAGTTTAATCTGTCTATGCCTTCTCATTCTATGTGATTCTCATTCTTTGTCTCTGCAAAAACTTCCATAGAACATCCACATAACCCGCAGGGGGATTTCTTCTGGTTCTTTTAGTATTTCAAGTCTACTAATGTAACCCATGGACTGACCGGTTGTTGCATCTTGTTCTTCCTGTCATTTAGTTAAGCTCTGCCCCCACAATAATAGAAGGCTCCTCAAATGGCATTTGGATTAGTTTTGTTTTAATAATATACCATTGCAAGCACACTATCTCTAGGATTAGGGAATTAAGGTTATTCCTAACTAAGTGGAGAGAAACTGTGATGATCATGGAAAGAAGCAATAACTGGAGAATAAATCCTAATTAATATGGGATGAGTAGGAAGAACTAATAGTTCATTTATGGGCATGTGGTAGTTTGGAACTAGATGGGCTGGTGCTTGCATAAATCATAGGGTAGCTTTTTATTGACAAGTGAGGTTGATAAGTTTTTCTCAGCTGGAAGGAGAAACTGAAGGATCTTGAAGGATGGAAGCTGTCATGAAAGGGGGGAAACCCAGGGACTTGGAAACTGTGGATAGGTATTTGGAGCCTTGTCTATGGTACTGACTTTCCTAAAGAGTGATCTGCCAGGAGAGACTTTTGCTATTCACTACTAGTGGTGAATATATCACCCCTCCTCTCCCACCTCCTTGAAATCACTTACATCTTGTTTATTTGCTGTCTGTACATTTATAATGGGTTTCATCTCCAGATAAAGATAAGCAAGTTTTTATTTCATTCTGAGTGTTTGCTATAAATGAGAGGATCACATTATGGAGGAGAACAAAGGGGAGTACCTGTACAAATTCACACACACACACGTGCGCGTGCACACACACACACACACACAAACACACATGCTTCAATAAGGAAACAGAGCCAAAGAATACCTTAGGTGAGCATATATCACCATGTTTTATGTATCATTTGATGTTGGTACTAGATAGTTAAACAAAGTTATCTTGTCAAATCTGCAATAGAATCTTACATGATTTTAATATGCACGGGAAACGCCTTGTTTAAGGGGAGCCGTTATGGCTGTGTTTTGTTCCATGGAATCAAATGCTTTTTTGAAAGCAGACAATAGACACAGTGAGATCTTATTCTCTACACCCCTTGGTTGTACGCCTGTGAATATGTGGTTTATGGACATGGTTTATTACATTGCTATACATTGGTTTGTTTTACTTATCTGTTTTCCCTTGCTATAAAGAATTCTCAGGAAGTGGAAACTATTGGGAAACAAGAGTGATTTAAAAAAAAAAAACAACAAAACCAGAAAACATAAATAGAACATTTCTTTTTTTTTTTAAGATGTAGTTTATTGTAGAAAATTAGCTGCAAATGTCTCCTGTTAATGGCATTTAGGATTTAGAAGTGGGAGGGACCTTAAAGGCATCTAGTCCATAATGCAAATTTTATAGATGAGGAAACTAAGGTTCAGAGAGGCCAAGTCACTTGCTTGATGTCATGCAGACATCACTAGTTGTCGTTCATCCTTCATTCTCGAAGAGGACCAATGATATTAGGAGGGTGATGTCTTGCAAGTGAATCGGATTTAAGTGATACAAAATCATCAGCCTCATGTTCTCCTCTGGAGTCATCAAAGTCCAGCGGCAAGACGCAGGTCAAGATGACTGGCGATGGCCCAGGATGCAATGGGAGACTTTGGCCTTTTTATACTAAAGTCTTTCCCAAGTCTCAGTTTGTCTGAGGCAACACTCATGCAGGGTATCTATCACTAGCAGCCTGAGATTAGAGACTTAGTCATTGATTGAAGGGGCAGCTATGTGGTGCAGTAGAGCGCCGGTCCTGGAATCAGGAAAATTCATCTTCCTGAGTTCAAATTTGACCTCAGACACTTGCTGTGTGACCCTGGGCAAGTCACTTAACCCCGTTTGCCTTAGTTTCCTCATCTGTAAAATGAACTGGAGGAGGAAATGGCAAAACCACTCTAATATCTTTGCCAAAACCCCCCAAATGGGGTCATGAGGAGTTGGATATGACTGCAAAATGACTGAGCAACAATAAAACATTGATTTAAAGCTGGGAGGGAACTTTCCTCATTTTACATGGAGTTTTCAGGGGCTGATGAGAGCTCCCTGGGTGGGGGTGAGGTAGGAGCAGGGAAGGAGTTGGCAATCATGGCTATGTGGTATTTGGGACAAGAGGGTAGGAGGTCTTGCTGCCATGGGAAGCATGGGGGTCCTGAGATGGGTGAGAAGAGCTGTATACAGAGGTGGAACCAGTGGCCCAGAGGTTATCTGACTCGGGCCAATGTTCTTTTCACTACATCATGCTGTTTCATGTTTTCATCAAGGATGCCCTTGAGATGTGCCTATTGAATTTTGGTAAAAATGTTATAGGCCAGAGAGAACAGGTATAAGGCTGGGGAATCGCCAACGTCTTCTTGTTCTCTCTTTTGGGGAAAAAGTCTCATTTGCGATTTTTTTGCATTCTTTTTGAAGGTATCTGGAAAACTGTTGGACCCAGCTCAGATGGCTTCCATATGGTCACCTCCAGATCCTTGTCCTCACTTAATCTTAAGTGCTCTTTCTAAGGCAGCTGGGCATCTCAGTGGAAATCCAGACTCAGACACTTACTAGCTGTGTGACACTGGGCAAGTCATTTAACCTTTCTTTGTCTCAACTGTAGAATGGGGTACATTAGTTATCTAATGCAGGGGTCCTTAACTATTTCATTATGACTATTTCAAAATACTTGACTTCCTTTGTAATTCTGTGTCTTTTATTTAATGCAACTCAGAAACATTACTCTGAGGAAGGGTCCATTGGATTCACTAGACTGCCAAAGCAATCCATAACATAAAAATGGTTAAGAACTCCTGATTTAACCTAATCCCCTCAAATTCTGGATAAGGAAATGGAGGCCTAGATAAGCAAAGCAATTTCCCCTCCTCCCCCCATAGTTCTTTTGTATCCCATCCCCTCTGGGTTTTAATACAGCTATCTAAGGTTCTGGGAACCTTAATGCAGCCCTTAAGTCCAGATGCCCAACCTGACTCAATCTTAAGTGCTCTTGCCCTTTCTGTGTGTTAATTACAGAGGTCAAAGTGGAAGTTTCACCATAGACATTGGTCATCATATAAATTCTTCAACGTTTGTCTAATCTCACATCTGTTTCCATGGCAGCTGAAACTTGTCAGGTTGATATCATGGTGCTCAAGAGTTTAAAGGTAGAAAAATTCCTGAATGAACACATAGATATCAAATTTTAGTGCAAAATGAACATGAGATACTTAAATAGTATTTTTCAGTAATAATGAGGAAAAGGATGCTCCTGTGGTATATTTACAGGTTCAACAATTTTCCAATTTTCAAAGAAGGCTTCCCTATTGAAAATCTTGGTGCTGTCTTTGATCTTTGCATTTCCTTCACCTCTTAGAGTTGGTCAGTCACCAAATCCTGACAATTCTATTTCTCCAATGTCTTTTCCATCTGTCCTTTATATTCCTGCTTCTGCTATACTAATTATTATCTGAGTGGACTATTGAAGTTAAGGCCTTACCACCTCCAGTCCATCCTTCACAACACTGCCAGGCTTAGCTTCCTTATACATAGATATGGTCATGTTATTCCTTTGCTCAGAACCTCTCAGTGGTTCCCAGTGGTCCACCAAGGAAAGGCCAGGCTTCTTAGATAGATGTTCAGGGCTCTCTGCAGTTAGGTAACCCTTTAAATTTCCAACTTTATCTCATACTGTTCCTATCCATGTTCTCTACATTGTAAATAATCTAAACAATTCATTCTCCACAAATGACATACATTTCCTGCCTCTACAATGGATTGAGTCTTAGTCCCCTCAGACAGATACGTCCTTAGCTGTGTGACTGTGGGCAAGTCACTTAATTTCTCTCAATCTCAGATTCTTCATCTGTAAAATGGAGATAGTAATAGATAATAATAATTACCTCCTAGGGTTATTTATTGTGAGTATCAAATGATATGGTATGTATAAAGTGCTTTGTAACCTTAAAGTACCATGTGATAGCTATTATTACTCTGTTTTATTCCTGTACCTGGAATGCTCCTACTCCATTTCTTGTCTGAATTCCTACTCACCTTTTAAAGTTCAATTCAAATGGTACCTTCTTTAGGAAATCTACCATGAGTTTCACCAGTCAGCATTAATTACTCCCCACCTCCTGCCATGTATCAACTTGCTCAATTACATTTAAAAAGCCTTTATTATATATTTATTATGTGCCAGTCACCGGGTGTAAAAAGACAAAAAGTAAAATGCTCCTTGTCCTGAAGTAACTTACAATAAATTTTATTGGAGATAAAAACAGATATACAAATAATTGAGGTGGGTTCAAGAAGGGCCTAATGTAGAAGATGGCACATGAATTGAGGCTTGCATAGGACTTGTCATTCCTCAGTGCCAAAGGTAGTGCTGTATATAATGTGCACTTAAATGCTTGTTGAAACCGAGAATGACTTAGCTCTTCTCAGCAATACAGTGACCCTAGACCAGGGCCGTGCAACCTTAGGTTTTTATTGAAACAATAGACAATATATTTTGATTTGCCATCTGTGGTAGCTCGGCTTCATTTACTAAAGCATTTATATAAATTTCTATGCTTGTAGACGGGCCACATAAATCTCACTGTGGGCTGCATTTTGGACAGCCCTACCCTAGACAATGCCAAAGGACTCATGATGAAAAATGCTATCTATCTCAAGAGAAGGAACAGATGGAGTCTGAATACAGAATGAACCTTCCTTCCGTCCTTTCTTTCTTCCTCCCTCCCTTCCTCCCTTCCTTCCTTCCTTCCTTCCTTCCTTCCTTCCTTCCTTCCTTCCTTCCTTCCTTCCTTCCTTCCTTCCTTCCTTCCTTCTTCTTTGTTTCTTCCTTCCTTCTTCCTTCCCTTATTTCCCTTTTATAACATGACTAATATAAAAATGTTTTTTAAGATTGCACACGTATAACTGATATCAGATTGCTTATCATTGCAGGGAGAGGGGAGTGGAGGGAAGGAGGCAGAGAATTTGGAATTCAAAATAAAAAAAAGAATGTTAAAAATGTTTTTACATGTAATTGTGGAAAAATAAAATATTATTAAAAAAGAAATGCTTGTTGAATTGGTTGGAAACAAAGGATGACGATAAATGCGAAGAGATTAAAGAGTATTTAAAGTTGAAATTGTATTTTTTTTCCCCAGGAGTGGTGTTTTTCATAGTAAGCTATAGTTGCCAAGGCAAAGTCATCACTACATTAATTATATAGTTAGAAATACAGCAGAGAAAAATGGGTATTGATCATAAGCTGTTCCATTCTACTTCTTCAGTATTAATTGAAAGTTATTCCTCAGATGCCACTTAAGAGAAATCCTCTAAGGCTCCTTGGAAAAAGTACTTAATATTTATTTGGGGATGTTAAATGAACTCAGAGAGAAACATCTGTTGTTGTTATTTTTTTTATTGTAAATTTAACACTCTCAACAGATACTAAGAAGCCAAAAATGAGTAAATCTCCAAATAAGCCCTAAAATTCAAGCCATTTACATTTCGATTAAAAAAGTAAGGGCCTAGATTCAGGTTAAGGATCTGGGTGGTGGTCCCTGCGGTGCTCTTTGATGGGAGGTCACTAATGTGTGTCCCTCATACAGCAAAGGACCAATGAAGCTATGACCTACATCATCTCCCTGGTATTTGTGTTATTCATAGGATGGATGATCACAGCACAAAAAATCCAGGATACCTTTCTGGGTTGTCTTACATCTGTTAGCTCATCTGACCTTGAAATTTTTGAGAATTTCTCTGCTTGACCATTCAATAGACTGACACCAACTCACCCTCAGGGTTGTTGAGAGGTTTTTCCCCAAGAAAATAATATTTAAGCAGACATCGCTCATTAATTTATTTTTATTTAAACAGTCTTGAAAAATGCTAGGGAGAGCTAGCCTCCTCTCCTCACCCCCCATAACTCAATTTGAAGCCTGAAGACCTGAGTTCAAATCCCAGATTCACTCTCTTTTTAATTATTTGTAAAATGAGGAAATCGCTCTAAGGTTCCTTTTAAATAAATATATGTGTGTATGTAAATGTAGAGGTTTCAACAAAATTCTGTGTGACTAAAGAACAGAGTGCATCAGAAGGAACTGGGGGAAAAAATGGAACATTTGGGTTAGAAGAAGGGTGAATACATGTTTCAGCACCAGGTCTATGGATTGCAATTGAGTGTGGATATTAGGAATCTGTCCCCAAGAGAGCCAAGGGCTAAACCAAACCCTCACACTAGTCAGTGGGTCCTCAATCAGACATATGGCCAGGGGTATAGGAGGACATAAAAGTCAAAGGTCAGGTGAAGCAGTGAGTCTGAATCCAGGCAAGCAAAAATTAGGGGACTTGTAGATACTGGGGTTCAGAGCAACTAGAAGATCATAATTCAGTCAAGCAGAAATGAGAGTTTATATAACTAATATTCAACAAGTCTGAAGGGCTTGGGTGTAGATACACAAGGTTAGTTATACAGGCAGAATGGAATTAGGAAAGCCACAGGAACTGAACAAGCAGGATTAATTGGACACAAGAATGGACATAAGGTTTAAGTACCAACTAAGATCAGCTGTGATCCCAAGGCAGGAAACTGCTCGTAAGGCACTATCATAATAATAAATGTATAATAAATGTGTAAAGATATAAAAAGAGAAAATGAAAAGTCTTTGAGTAACTTATTGGAGATAAACCATAGGTATATGTAGCTGAATATAAAAAAAATAACTGTCATAGCCATAAGAACTAATGGCTGTGTGGGTCAGTGTAAGATGGTTATAATTAGGTAAATGGGCATACTTGTCTGGAATGAGCAACACGTGGGCAGGGGCAGAGATCCTGAGAAAGTATTCTAGAAGGAGGGCAAAGAGGCTGTAATATGAGGGCAGAGGAGTTTTAGTTTAGGTATTTATACCTGATCCTGGGAGAGGCAGTTGTTAAAATTTCAGCGTGAACATTTATATCTCAGAAATTTGTAAACACTATGATTCGGGGCTTGATTTATGGTTTGGTTAATTGCCTAGATTCAAGAAAGTGATGGATAAAATATCAATAAGATAGATTAAACTTGAAAGTATGTTATATAAACTTTTTTTTGAGAGAGCTGGTTGTTAACCATTTACAATCCTATATAAGGGTAAGGGGCTGGAAGTAGAAACTGATTAAAATGTGAGCTCCTTGGAAGCCATTGACAGTCTTGAGCATGAAACACTCTAACCAAGAGCGAGGCTGAAAATGTTAAACTAAGAGGTGTAAAATGATAGAGAAAAATTAGTCTCTTTTCCTCTTCTACTCACTGTGTAAAAATGAATGAGGCATCGATTGCAACCTCAGATTGTGCTGTTTGTAATGAGATTCTGACTAGAAAAAAACCTTTCAAGTCCCTGTAATTAATTTATTTATAAGTGAAATGACACAAACCATGCTGCATGAAATGAGTTAAAATTATTAACTGGCTAACCTCATGCTCACTGCCTAAGGCAGCAGCATCACACGAAGGACTTTGTGATTATGGTCAACAGACAGATCCTCAGTCTCTGCCAAAGCCTTATCCTCTAAATAAAATATTGATCACATCAACACCACGATGTTCATCTTCCCCTACAGAGGCCCTCGCCTGCCCATCCTCTTCCTAGTGACCTTTGCCGCTTGGCCCTGCCAGTCTGGTGGGAAGGACAGCTGCCACAAGGGTAAGGCTGCTTCCTGGAAGGTATGTGTGGAGGTTTGGACAATTGATGCGGTACTCTTTCCTCCCTCCAACACAACTAAACAGAAGAAATTAGATTAAAATTACCCTTAGAGGTAACAAAAAGGGGAAAAGAAATCACAAAAGGACAATAAAAAGCCAAAAGCATGTGTGCGGAGAAAGAATTTGTGTGGAGGTAGCTTAGTGGCGGATTGGTTAGAGTGCTGGATTTGGGGTCAATAAGACCTGAGTTCAAATCCCATTTCAGATATTTATTAGCTGTGTGCCCCTAGGTAAGCCACTTAGCTTCACTCAGTCTCAGTTTCCTCATCTGTAAAAAGGTACTGATAATAATAGCACTTATTTTACAGGGTTGTTGCGAGGATTGAATAAGTTAACCCACGGAAAGAAGTACTTTACGTGTTGTATAAATGCTATTATTATTAGGGGCAGCTAGGGAGCACAGTGGAGAGTGCCGGGCATGAAGTCTGGAAGACTCATCTTCTTGAGTTCACATTTGGCCTCAGACACTTACTAGTTGTGTGACCCTGGGCAAGTCACTTAACCCTGTTTGCCTCAGTTTCCTCATCTGTAAAATGAACTGGAGAAGGAAATGGTAAACCACTCCATTATCTTTGCCAAGAAAACCCCAAATGGGGTCACGAAGAATCGGTCATGATCAAAATGATTGAACAACAGCACATTATTTATTATTAATTTTTGAATATAAGGGGGAAGGAATTATGATGGGCTAATTAAATGTAAATAAGTCTCAGGTCTTTTTTTTTTTTTTAAGAAACTGCTGGTGGAGCTATCTCCCTTAAGCCTTGTTGGTTGTCCTCTTGGTCACTGCCCAAAATTTGCAACATAGAGACCATGGTCATCACCCTTTCCAACCGTGTTCTAGGGAATTGATTGAAGAAAGAGGAAGATATAAAAATCCTGGCTTGAGGAATGCAGAAGCTGACTGAAAGTTGTAAAGGGAAGCAATGTGTCCTGGGGTGTGTGTGTGTGTGTGTGTGTGTGTGTGTGTGTGTGTGTGTACGCGTGCCTGCACATGCGCTTGCTTGACTTGGTTGAGACTCATCATGGGATGCTTTTGGTGAGGTTGCATCATCCTTTCTGATTGAGGTTTTCTTAGTTTGTGAAGTTAAAGTGATGTTTTAGCTGGAAAGTTCCCTCATAGTGAGGGGCCTGAAGCAGTGTCCAATAACCAAAAGTCAGTGAATAAGCAGGAAACAAACAGGTCGTGTGTGGAGCTGCAGGGCTTAAGGCAGAACATGGTGTCTAGGACAGAAACGGCTGTGTCTAAAACAGGATCCAATAAAGTGGAGGTAGGCTGGGAGGGTTTGGATCCTGGGGCAGGTCAAAGGATTAGGCAGTAAGGTAACTGAGGGCAGCCAGGCACAGCGCTGGGCCTGAAGTCAAGAAGACTCATCTTCCTGAGTGCAAATCCAGCCTCCGATGCTTACTAGCTGCATGACCCTTGCAAGTCACTTAACCCTGCTTGCCTCAGTTTCCTCATCTGTAAAATGAGCTGGAGAAGGAAATGGCAAACCACTCTGGCATTTTTGCCAAAAAAACCCCAACAGACCCAAAAGGGGGTTACAAGGAGTCAGACATGACTGAAAATGACTGAACAGCAACAAACTGACAGGAAGTTAAACCTAATGAAAAGTTCTCTCAAACTGCCCCCCTTAGTGTTCTGTGGACACATGTTGCTTTTATGTCTGACCATGAATGGCCAGTAGCTCCATCTCCAGCATTGTTCTCCATGGCAATCATGGGACCATAGTCAAAAATCTAGAATAGGTTTCACAGGCCACTCAACCAACCCCTACCTTTTGCAGATAAGGAAACTGGGCTTGGGGAAGTGTAGTGACTAGCCTGAAGTCACATAGGTTATGAACTTCAGTGGTGGGATGGCCAGAACTAAATGTATCAGAAGATGCTGCTAATGCTTCCCTTTTGTTTCTATTTTAGGGTCTGGATGTGGGTGTTTTGAATTTTTTCAGTTCTTTTTTCCCCCAGTGTGATGGTTGTGATGATTATCAAAATCCATTTTACATAGACTTTCTTTTTAAAAAAAGTTATTCAATTTTTAATTTATAAAACAAGACAAGCATTTCCATATATTTTCACATAGGACTGGGAAAAAACCACAAATTACATTTAGTTCTATGAAATTCAGAATGTTGAATGTTTAGATTTTTTAAAGGTGTTTAAAAGATTTTATTTTTTTTAACAGCAGGAAATATGAGAGCAGAGCATCCTAGTTCAGTGGTAGCCTCGACCTTCCCCATGTTGAGAGTGGCTAGTCACTTGCGCAGGGAGAATTAAGGGGTTCTCGGAAGGGTTCCCCATGCACATCTCCCTGCCACAAAATCACTGGAGAGGCACTGGATTAGATTGGAGAGGCTTCTGATCCCAATGTTATCTCTCTCCCCTTTTCCTCATGTCATTGTAAATTTTTAAAAAAAATTATTTTAAATTTATGGTAACAACATAGTATAATAAAAAAAGATGATTACATGAAATTGCAAATCTATTATATACATCTTGCTATTCCTTATAACTATATAATAAAGTTATCAAATATTATATATGTAAAATCATTCTGTACATACTTCTATTTATCAGTTCTTTCTCTGGATGCAGATAGTGTCTTTTGTAGTTAATTTGAGCATTTATAATAGTCAAATTGCTCAGAGTTGTTCTTAAAATAATATTGCTGTTACTGTATACAATGTTCTCTTGGTTCTGCTCATTCACTCTTCATTATTTCATGCAAGTCTATCCATGTTTTTCTAAGATGACCAAGCTCATTGTTTCTCATAGCACAGTACTATTCCATCACAATCATATACCACAACTTTTCAGCCACTCTCCAATTGATGGGCACCCCTGCAATTTCCAGTTCTTTGCTACTACAAAGAGAGCTGATACAAATATTTTAGAGCATATAGCTTCATTTCCTTTCCCCCTAATCTTAGTAGTGGTATTACTGAATCACAGGGTATAGACAATTTAGTAACTCTGGGCATAATTCTAAATTGTCCTCTAAAGTGATTGGATCAGTTCACAATTCCACCAACAATGAATTAGTGTCCCAGTTTTTCTACATCTCCTCCAACATTTGTCTCTTTCTCCATCATTCATTTTAATGGATATAATTGGTGTGAAATGATATCTCAAGGTTATTTTAATTTGCATTTCTCTAATCAATAATGCTTTAGTGCATTTTTATATGACTATAAACTGTTTTGATTTCTTTAAAAACTTCCTGTTCGTATCCTTTGACCATTTATCAATTGGGAAATGACTCATATTTCTATAGATCTGACAGTTATTTATATATTTGAAATATCAGACTTTATGTGAGAAACTGTTTATAAATTCCACCCCCCCTCAATTTTCTGCTTTCCTTCTGATCTTAAGGACATTTGTTTAGTTTGTACAAAAACTTTTAAAATTTAGCATAATAGAGATTATCGATTTTATACTTCATTTTGCTCCCTATCTCTTGTTTATTCATAAATTATTTGCCTATCAATAAAAGTTTTTTTTTTTACAATTTTGTTTATCCCATGTCATCTTACAAAGATGGCTTTCCTAGTTGAAGGCCTTTGCATCTTCTAAGCACATTGACCTCCTCCATCCATGATATGTTTTGTTTTTCAGAGTTCAGGAAGAAGACATGGTAAAGAAGTCACTAAAGGTAATAGAGCACACAGAGAACCTTTGGTTTCCTTGAAGGATGATGACTGAGGTAAGTGGTGGGCAGCTGTCTGGCCTAAACTCAGTAAGGGGAGGCTGGAATTTGGATTTTGCTTCAGACTCATGGTTATAAAAAGATGCACATGCCCATGAGATGGCGAGTATGGCAAATTGTTTAGGACCCATGGTTAGATTTGAATTCTGATCCTTGAAGCTTTTGAAACTTCTACCTGACTGGATACCCATCCCTTTTCCACTGTACTTCCTGCCTTCCATTCTAAGGCTCTGGATTTAGCTCTGCTCAATAGACACATTTTTTTTCTTATCTTATGGAAGTTCATAAGAAAAAAAGGGTCATCGATTTGGAATTGGATCAAATCTTAGAAGTCATCTGGTTTATTGACAGATGAAGAAATTGAGGGCCAGAAAAGTTATGTGCCTTGACAAAAAGCAAGAGACTAGTAGTAAGGAATTCACCTGGTATTTTGAACTCAGTTCCTCTGGTAACATTACTTTCTATTTTTACCAAAAAAGAGCAGTTAAGAAGTCCATCGCCGTAGTGTTAGTCTTGTATCCTGTAACAGAAATGTTAATTATTATTATTAGATTTCAACCTTAGGCACACGAAGAGGGTCAGATTCGTCTCCTCTCCCTGACATCCAGGGGAATGGGAAGAAGTCTGCTATTCCTATCTCACATCTAGGGCTATTTAATAGGAGATGGCAGGAGGAACTTCATCTCCAACATCATTGTGGTAGAGGGGGGAGGAAAGGGGGAAAGGAAAAAGCATTTACGTGGTACCTATTATGTACCAGGCCCTGTGCTAAGCGCTTTAAAAATACTATCTCATTTGAGCCCTCCGAGGTCGGTGTCATTACTATCCCTGTTTTACAGATGAGGGTGAAAAAGGTTAAGTGACTTACCTAGAGTCACACGGCCAGTAAATGTCAGTGTCTCAGGTAGGTTTTGAACTCTGGTCTTCCTGACTCCAAGGTCATTGCTCTCTATCCATTTTATCACCTACCTACTGATCTCTGGGGGAAAGCTCTGTTGCCAACTCTGTCTGCTAAAAAGCATTAGTGTCAGCACTGAGAAAAGGCGTTGATTGTTGAACCCCGACAGCACCCTTGATGATGCTATGAATCCGAAGGAACATGATACAAAGCAGAAAAGGGAATTATTAACATAGCTGTGATAAAGCCCAGAGTAAAAGATGGTGAAATTGAATAGAGGGGAGGTGTGTGTGTGTGTGTGTGTGTGTGTGTGTGTTGGTAAGGAATCTTTATGATCATTCACTCAGCCAAAGGAATAATCTTTTTGGGTGAGATAGTTATGATCTAATCATTAGGCATATTCAGGATAAGGTTAGATAACTTTATGACAGGAGTAGTTCAGAGCATTTTCTGCTTGGTGTAGAGGATTGGGATAAATGATCTGAGAAGTCCCTTACAGGCTTCTAACCCAATAGACACAATTCAAAGCTGACAGGAGAGGTAGTTATTCAAACTTGGCAATAAGACAATCCAAAAAAGCATCTCTGTTTTATTTTTCCCCCTCTCTTTTCTCCATGAAAAGTGAGGGCAAAAGGTTCAGCACTCACAGAATGTGATCTGATTTTTGCCCAGTTTATCATCTTTCTACCTTTCCTCTCATCTACCCATGACTGGAAGCAGCCATGACTACTGGTATGGAGGTGCTCCTAATGTAAATATTTCTCCCTCCTCCCTTTTTTGTTAAATGAGCCTTCCAGGAACCAGCACTTAGACGACACTGACAGTTGTAAGAGGTTATTTTATTAAGTGACTCTTCCTTAGGAAAATACAAGTTAATACAGGAGACTTTTGCTCTGCTTCAAAGACTTCTTCAGGAAGGGACAAATAAAACTCAGTTAGGAAAAAGCTGAGCCCAATCATGACTCACTTTAACATAGGGCTTTTAGCTGGCTATGGACTAATTTGATAAAAATGGCATAATCCTTGTGGCTGGTGTCTAGGACTCTGAGACAGTTACTAGCTAATTTGGTATCCAAGGTAAGGATTCTAAAATTGCATCCTCTCTGCCCTCCAGCCTAAAGCCATAGACTGCTTGGGTAGAAGGGGACATTTTAGATGCTTTTCTGTGCCCCTCACTTTGGTGCATCCAAGGCTAGTGCTGCACTTGCTTGCCTGTGTTACAGCTGAGATGTAGGTTTCTAAACGGCTCTAACTTAATGAGGCTTTCACGAGAGAGCTAGAGGCTTCCCTTCTTTATTGTAGAGAGAGAGATGTCAAGCACCAAAACTTCAATGGAGTTAAAACCAAGAAAAACTCCTTGTCCTGATGAAACAATCAAGAAGGTAACCAACTTTAATAATGATAATGATGATGATAATAATAATAACTAACAGTTTTTTTTTGGAGGGGGGAAGGCAGGGCAATTAGGGTTAAGTGACTTGCCCAAGTCACACAGCTAGTAAGTGTGTCAAGTGTCTGAGTCTAGATTTGAACTCAGGTCCTCCTGACTCCAGGGCTGGTGTGCTACTCACTGTGCCACCTAGCTGCCCCAATAGCTAACGGTTATATAGCATTTACTGTGGGCCAGGCACTGTGCTAAGCACATTACAATTATTATCTCATCTGATCCTTACAATAACCCTAGGGGGTAGGCCCTATTGTTATCCACATTTTACAGGTGAGAAACCTGAGGCAAACAGAGGTTAAGTGACTTGCTCAGGGTCACACAGCTAGTAAGTGTCTGAAGCGGGATTTGAACTCAGGTCAGCCCAGCAATTGTTTTATCTTCTCATCTCTCCGTTAAACAACAGCAATAACAAAAGGAAATAAAACCATCATTACAAATAAGTATATCCAAGTAAAGCAATTTCCCAGGTTGGCCATGCCCAAAAATGTATGTCTTATTCTGCATCTCAACTCCATCATCTCTTTGACCATGCTTCAAAGCATCACCATGCTTTTCCTTCAATCCTCTGGAAACACGGTTCACATTTGAAGCAATCAGAATTCTTAAATCTTTTAAAGTGTTTTTTCTTTATAAGGTTGTTATTGCATACATTGTTCTCCTGGTTCTGCTCACTTCACTCTGCATCAGTTTGTAAGATCTTCCCAGTTTTCTGTGACACTGTCCATTTGGTCATTTCTTGTAGTTTGATGATACACCATTGCATTTACACGCCAGAATCTGTTTAGTTGTCCCCCAAGTGATGGGTACCCATTTCTAGTTCTTTGCCACTACAAAGAAGAGCTGTCATAAATATTTCATTACAAATAAGTTCTCTTCCTCTTTCTTTGATGTCTTTGGGATATGTGATATTGCAAGGTCAAAGGGTGTGCGCAGCTCAGTGACTTTTGGGCCATAGTTCCAAATTGCTTCCTAGAAAGATTGGTCTAATCTCATGAGGGACTTTGCATTGGCAAGGGTATGAGGTGTATGTGTTTATTGGTTTATTGAATATATGAGCTTCAGGTCTTTAAAAAAATTTTTAATTTTTTTAAATACATGAACCAGTTACCCCAGCTACTTCCCTGAATCATTGCCCAGTGTGAATATTGAGACAGTTATTATCCCAATTCATTGTACCCTAGGGATGGTTAAGCAAGGCAGTGTGGTATTGAAAAGTGAGCCTTGGATTTCAAGTTGGAAGCCCTGAGGTTGAGTCTCAGAACTGCTAGATATTAGCTATATTATTCTAAGCAATTTTAACAAACATTTATTAAAAACTACCCTCCAGGCACTGTGTTAAGTGCTGGTTATACAGAGAAAAAGCAAAAACGGTCATTGCCTTAAAGGACTTTATGTTGTTATGGGAGACAACACCCCCCCACACATATGTGGAGTGGGGGGGGTAGGGAGGAAGGGAGGGAGAGGGTAGAGAGAGATATCTCTATATATGTATATATGTATGTGTATATATACACCTACATACATAAAATACATCCGAGGTGACTTTGGGGGAGGAAAGAATTCATGGAGAAGACATTTGAGCTGAGTCTTGAGGAAATCAGAGATCCTCAGGGGCTGAGGTGAAGAAGAGTATGTTCTAGGGATGGGGGACAGCTTGTGTGAAGATATAGAGATGAGAAACAGTGTCATGTATGAGGAACATGTATGAAGCCAATGTCTTGCACTGCCTACTTCACGGGGTACTTGTGGTACAAGACTTCTTGAAAAATGGCAATGCACTAAACAGGTAGGAATGGTTATGTACTATATGACATATCTCTTAGTCAAACCAGGGCTTCTTTATTTTCTGTGTGTCATGGATCCATTTGGCACTCTGAAGTCTATGGACCCCTTCTTGGAATGTTTTTAATAGCACAAAATAAAATGAATAGGATTACATTATAAATGCTTGGTGGAGATTACAAAGGAAAACCAATTATACTGAAATATGACTATTAAAATATATATTTTTTTAAAAGACCAAGTTAGAGGACTCCAGGTCAAGAAGGTCTGCGACAGATAATTGTTGGATTAATTTGCATTGGATATTAGGATTTAGAGCTGGAGTAGACCTTAGAAATCATCTTGTCCTAACCCTCTCATTTTCTAATTGAGGCTCTGAAAGTGAAAAATATTAAGTAGCAAAGCTGGAATTCGAACCCAGCTCTTCTAAATCCAAATTCACTGCTTTTTTGCAATGTACCATGCTACTGAGAGCACATGCACACAGCAACTCTAACTGACTAGCTCTGTGGCCATGCAACATCATCAATCTTTAGGATGGTGCCTATGATTCGGTGGGAATAGTAGCAATGATGACACATTTTGTCTGTCTGAGAGTTTTTAGTCTTACAAATTCCTTTCACAGCCTTTGGCTCATTTGAGCCTTTAGTTATTCTCCTAATTTGGAGCAGAGAGACCCATGGCCACCAAATAGCAATGGTCCTTGAGGACTCGAGCCGGAGCGTCAGGTTTTGGAGAAGGTCACAAAGAAGGAATGGCATTTACTATTTCATCAGTGTTTTAGTGTAATGGTTTTCTCTAAGACATTTCTAAATTAAATTGCTCAAGGAAGTTCATTTGTGACTGCTGGTCATTGTCTGATTTGCAAAACAACGAAGAACTAACAAGTTGACTGTCAGAGCCAAAAGGAATTCGGTAGATACTATGGTCCAACTTCCTCAGCATCCCACCTCTTGCCTCTGTACCTTTGCAAGAGCCATCCCTTGTGCCTGGCATGCATTCCCTTTCCGCCGCCGCTGCCTCTTATTATCTCTAGTTTCTTTTGGTGTTTAGTTCATGTGGCACTTCCTACCGGAAGCCTTTTCGAATCTCCTGCAGTTATTCACGTTCTCTCCCTTCCCAGCTTCTCTTGCATTATCTTATCTTTATATATGTTATGGCGGCCAAATAGACTAGGTTTGAATCTTGCCTCTGACACTTATCAACTGCATAACCTTGAGCAAGTTATTTAACTTCTTTTTGTCTGAGGCAACACTCAAGACCTTTTTTTTCCTACCAAGTCAAAAGGATGGAAGTTTGCTTGGGTGAAGGTAGTTCACACGTGGGAAGTTCCTGGTGCTGACAAAATCACGGATGCTTCATGTATCTGCATTGATGTCGCATCTGACTTAGAGTGTAAACACCTTGAGGGAAGGGACTACTTTTTGGTTTGTCTGTATGACCAGTGTATAGTGCCCATAGTAGATGCTTATTGGATTAGATTAAGAAACTGAGGCCCAAGGAAGTCAACACTTGATCTCAGAGCTGGTGGCCAGGGGGAGCATCAAATCCATGTTTCTGGATTCCTCAGCTATTGTTCCTGTATGAGGGTAAATTGTGTTGCTTTCTTGGATATTCTGGATTTCTTTTTGATGCTTTGATACTGATATTCTGGATTTCTATGATACTGGTGCTGAGCAATGACACAAGGAGAAGCCTTAAGAGGAAGGAAAGTAGATCTGGTGTTTTAAAAAAAGATCAGATGTTCATAAGTTTGTATGTCATTTCTAAGGTTCTTTCTAGCTTTAAATCTTACAATGCAATCCAACAGGAGTTTATTGGAGATATGGATATGGATACAGATACGAAATATGTGCAATGTAGCATGTATTTGTGAAGCGCGTTTACACAACTACTCTCCTTTTCTTCTTTGCCAGGGTGAAGCCCTGCACATTTATACATGTTTGAGATACCTATGGGGCATCAAGTTCAAAACACACAATTGTCAGATGGTGATAAAGGACTGAGGCTCAGGAGAGAAGCTGGGCTGGATTCTAGATCTGGGCATCAAGTGTGCATAGTGATGGTGATCGAACCCGTGGGAGCTGTAACCAACTGAGGGAATATAGAGAAAAAGGAGAGGAGGGTCCCAGGACAGAGCTTTGGGGAACATCTACCATACCATCACCATCATCAACCATGAGCATTTATTAAGCCTTTACTACATGCCGAGCACTACGTACTGGAGATATAAAGAAGGGCGAAAATTTTGTTCCTGCCCTTAAGGGGCTCACTCATGTTATTATGGGGAGATCTTGTATTATGCATACAAGATACACACACACACACACACACACACACACACACACACACACACACACATAAAAGAATAGGGTTGGTCACAAAGGCAGCCTAGTGTTAGAGGTGAGATGGAGAGTATTCTAGGCATGGGGGCAGCCAATGAAAAGGCATCGAGTGAGGAGATGGAGTGTCAGTAATCAAAGGGAGCAAAGAGTAAGAAGGTTAGAACAGTAGCATGGGGTCTAGTTGTGAAAGCCTTTAGAAACCAAAGTGGGAATATTTGATCTTGCGATAATAGGGAGTTACTAGAGTTTATAAGGTTAGAGGATGTTAGTTAGTGAATCAGCAAAGGAGGCTGAGGAGTGCTTGGACAGTTAGGAGGAGGAGGACCAAGAAAGAAAAATTTTAGGAAAACCTAGAGAGGAGAGACTATCCCCAAGATAGTAGTGTGATCCACAAATGTTGCAGAAAGGTCAAGAAGTATGAGTATTGAAAACAAAAGGCATCAGATTTTGGCAATTAAGCAATTATTGATAACTTTTAAGAGAGCTGATTCAGTTGAATGACGAATTCAGAAGACAGATTGTAGAGAGTTTGGAAGTGAGTGAAAGGAGAAGAAGAAGTAAAGGCATTGAGTGAGATGGCTTTTTCAAGTTTTTACTGAGGAGAGATGTAGGATGATAGCAGGGATGGTGGGATCTATTGAGGGTTTTTTAAGGTTGGTGAGATAGGCATTTTTATGGACAGCAAGGAAGAAATGATTAGGAGAGATTGAAGATTAAAACTAGAGAGACGGAATCATAGTGGAGGCATAGTGGAGAAGATGGGAGGTGATGGGATCAAGGGACATGGAGAAAGGTTGGCCTTGGTAAAGAGAAGGACCACCTCTTTTTTCAGTGACTGGAGTAAATGGCAGGAGATGATGTCAGTGGATTGTAAGTTGAGGAAAAAGGGATACCAGAAATTATTACTTAAGCAATAGCATTAGATTCTAGGTGAGGATACTAGCACTATTAATGAGAGGCAGTACAAGACCAATGCCAGGAGATCTGTTTGAATTCCGACACAGACACTTAGTTGCTATGTGGCTATCAGAACATCATCTAATTTCTTGGACTTTCAGTTTCTTGGGTATATGTGAAATCCATTCACACATCTTCTGTCCTATTCTTCTTTTCGAAGGGGAAGCCCCTCACATTCACACAGGTTGTCCGGGATGCTTATGGTGTATCAAGTTTGACATGTCCAGTTGTCAGTTGGTGATGAAGGACCGGGGGCTCAGGAGAGAGGCTGGGGCTGGATTCAAGATCTGGACATCATCAGCACAGAAATAGAGAATATAGGTTCAAATACCACCCATAATATTTATTACCTAGGTGACCTTAGGCACTGAGTCACTTCACTACAGTCTTCCCATCTGTAAAATGAGGGGGTTGGGCTCTATTGTTAATATAACACGATGGTAATGATAAGGGGCATAGTAGCTTATTACACAATTCAGAATAACAAATGAAAGAGTTGGCCTCAAGCCTCGCTACTCCTAAACCTGGGCAAATTTCTTAAACCCTCTGAGCCTCATTTCTTCTACCTGTAAAGTGGGGATAATAATACCTACGGTAAAGTCTTCATTGGGAGGAAAAGCATAAGCACCATCTGAATGACAGCAGTAATGATTGGGTAGAGTCACTTAGCTGGTAGAAGCTACAGTACTGTGCTGTTTTCCCATTGGAAAAATATAGCTAAGAACCCCTGCTGTCTGCCTTGCAGAGAGATTATGAGTCTAAATGAGAGAGCATTTATTAAATGCTTTCAGCCACATGGAAGAAAGGTGCTATCTAATTATTTTTATTATTATTAATGTGACTAATGGTGATTACTGTGGGACTTTGCTGCTTCCCCAATCTTAGGTTTTAGTGCTTTGGGTTGTGGTGAATGCTGCACTTTTAAAGTCACCTTTCAATTGAGAATTTGCTGCCAAGAGCATTTGTCCCTACCATCCTGCAATCTACTATGCTGGAAACAAGAGTCTTGGTATCTTCTAATAGCTTATGGCTTTTACATTTCTTCCTATTGCCCATAGGTTATGCACAAAGAGCTGCTTTCTCCTGTGACGAATACCTAGCAAATCCCTTCCTTCAGCAAGACAACTCTTAAGGTGCTTTTCACTTTTATTTTTAAGGTTTTTTTTAATAAAAAAATTATACACCCACATGTACGATCTCCCAATGAAATACTAAAACCAACTCAACCGAGGGGGCCCAGCTTTTGCAATTGCTAAATTGCCCGAGCAGCGGTTTTGAGGTTTATGACATTAGCAGAGTTTCAAGACTGAATGATTGTCCCCTTGTCACCAGGGGGATCATTCTGCACACATGACTATTTGAACGGAGGCAGAAAGACCCTTATTCAAGCCTCCCTTGGCTTTCTGCTTGGCTTGTTGTTGGCATCTCTGCAGGTACGAACAGCAACAAAAAAGGAATGGAGTGAATTAGTGTGCTGCCAAAAGGAAAAGAAGGGGGCCCAAAGAGAGAAAATCTTGTAATTACACCATCTGGCAGAAGTGAAATTTACCTAAGGTCTTCGAAGAGAGAGAGCTAGGCTTCACCAAGGAGTTACTTCTGGGATGATGTTGAAATGAGATTTGGAAAAAAAAGAGTGAATCAACGAACAGGCCTTAATACACCAGATTTATGTAAACTGTCAGTTTCCAGGCAATGTCATTACTGGCACTTTTCTGCCTCAAGCTACTGCCTCTAGCTTCTGGGAATAAGGCTAAACTATGTTTTACTCGGTGACATTTATTTCTCACCTTTCTTCCGTCTTTCTCTCCTTCCTTCCTTCCATCCCCCCAACCCACAACTCATCCTCACTAACCTCCATGCACCATCCCCTATTCTTAAATCTTAAAAGGGTCCTGATCTTGCTTCTATTTCTTTGTTGTTGTTGTTTTGAGGCATGTGACAAAGATTCATTTTTGTAATACTGCATTTGAGGTAGCTTTCCGTATCACAGAGACAGCTGAGAAATCAATGTCAGCCTGAAATTCAGGCAAACACACAGGCTTCAATAAGTTTGGAGGCAAAGGATGCAATACCCCTGCTTTTGTAAATGGGATGTGTAGTGACCAAGTGACAGATGACTTTGATTCATGTATGCAGTACACAGGTCGGGCGGCACCCTCTCCCTCACCCCTTAAGTGACTTATTTATTGGAGGATAACTTTTATTTCTTAGGGTGATGTGTTTTTTAAATAAAACTTTCCTTTCCCTACTTATTATCTTATCCTAGTACTACTGGCCCACTTGGATTCCAGATTCTGTGGCCACCAGATGCCATGAATCCTCTTCTCAGGCTCAGGGAGTTGGATGTGATCACAACAGTGGAAAATTCCAACATTTGATCCTTGGGGAGATGGTAGAAGCCATACTTATGAACTAGTCTCTGCCTCAATTCTGAGGATTAGGGAACCAAGACTGATTTTGAGAGCCATGATTAAGAATACTGGCAACTGCGGAAAATTCAGTTGGAAATCAGTTAATAAGCATGTTCAGGGAGGATGAGCCCTTCCGGTATGAAGGCTTGCCAAACCCTTTTCAGGACTGCTAATCCACCTTTGGTGTCCACCTTTCACCCAACTCTCACCTGTGGCTCCAAGAAACTATAGCATGTATAGCAACCACACTCCAATAAGACTGTCTTGGCAGATGGGCTAACCCATGTTGAGGGTCACCAACAGACCTTAAACCCATTGGTGAGTTAGAGGATGTTTGTCCCAGGCATGTGAAAACTTTGCCTGGTGGAATAGGTGGATGACAACAATTTGTTCCAACAGCCATGAAGGTGGCTGAAGCAGGTACTGTGGAGCTTGGTCAGATGCTGAAGATGCCAACGTCATCCACGGCATCCTGGGACATCACCAGTCATCTTGACTTTTGTCTTGCCACTGGATTTCAATGACTCTGGAAGACCTATGACCTTGTGCCACTCTGCCTCACTTAAGTCCAATTCACAGGTAAGTCAGTGATGTCATTGGACCTCTTCAAAAATTAAGGACAAACAACAGTAACAACTATGTGCCAATTACTGTGTGAAGCCCTGGGGATCCAAACAAAGGCACACAATAGCCCCTGCTCTCAAGGAGCTAAAAAAAGTAGGAGACAATGTGAAAGTAGCTATATAGTGACATATCCTATATGTGATACACACACATGTCTCCTGTATATTTGTGATATATATGGGATAAATTGGATATAGTCAATAGCACCAGCATTAAGGGGATCAGAAAGGGTTTCTTGTAGAAGGTGGAATGTTAGCTGGGACTTGAAAGAAGCAAGGGAAGGCAGGAGGAGGAGATGAGGATGGAGAGGATCCCAGGAAAGAGAGACAGCCAGTGCAAATGCCTAGTGTCTGGAGATGGAGCATATTCTGTCTGGAATGGCAAGGAGGCCAGTGTCACTGGATTGCAGAGTATGTGGTGGGGAGCATGACGGAAGAGGACTGAAGAAGGAGAGAGGAGAGCAGAGGAAATATGCCTATTATGACCTCTTCTGTCCACGGTTGAGGTTGACTCAAGACAGAGATGAGGAATTTGAGGGGCTGGGAGGTGGGCGTGTTCAGCACAGGTAGAGGCTGAGTGGAGAATCAGGTGGTGGTGAATAAGGTACTTAAATTATGGTGGAGGAAGGAAGAGGACTGGGATGTCCCCACACGACAGTAACAAGATCCTAGATGAGATGGAGGGAACTTTAAAAGATGTGGTTGCTAAGTGATAGTGGCAGAGGGAGAGTGTGAAATAAACAAATACTTGTTGATTGGTTGATTAAAAGTGGCAGCTTGGAAGGAGGAGTATACTGATCCCTTGGTCCTGTGCTTTGGGGGATGTGAGAAAAGGAACACCCAGCCCTGAAGAGGGCAAAAAGCTGTGGGACCAAAAGAGAGTGGGAACAGAGGATAGGGTAGGGCTGAGTTTACAATGAGGGGAGAAAGGGCAGTGGCCACCCTTGGTGCTCATCCCATCCTGGTCCTAGACTCCTGGCAAGGTGCCTAGGACAGGGGAGTGATAACTATGGCAGCTGAGGGAGGGAGGAGAGAGCTCGGAGGGGAGCAGAACAATCTCCTTGAGGTTGAGGGGAGGTAAGAAGCGAGGTCCATGGAGGGACCAATCCTGTCTTCTAAGATGTTGGCATCTGGGAAAATCTGATAATTTCTGTGGATATTATCAAAGTCTGATTTTTCAGGTTCTCTCAGATAGTTGATATAAGTTAAATATACATGATTGTGTAAAACAGAGGTAATACTTCTGTGTTTCATAGCTTATTCATATTTATAGCTATATATGAAGAGGCAACATGGTATGGTGAACAGAGTGTTGAGTTTAGAGTCAGAATGACTTGGGTTCAAATCCTACCAGAAACACAAACCAGCTGTGTCACTCTGGATAAGTCATTTAATTTCTATGTGTTTTAGTAACTTCCCAAAGAGTAAGGTTGAGAATTCCCTAAAACTTATCTACCAATTAAGTCAGGCAGTCAGTTAATAAGCATTTATTAAGTACCTACTATGTTCCAGGTGCTATGCTAAGTACTGGTGATCCAAAAAAAGGCAAAAGAGTGTCTCTGCCCTCAGTGAGCTCATAATCCAATAGAAAGACAACATATGAACCGCTATGCACAAACAAGCTATATATAGGATGAACTGGGGATAATCTAGAGATAAGGCTGATTATGATCTGTGCTGGTGGGGGGGGAATTCAAAATCACATCACACACACATATGTAATATTAGGCAAAATATGTCTATATGTGTATGTATACATACACATACAAAGGAGAGGCACCAGAGTGCAGTGAATGAATGTTGGATTTGGAGTTAGAGGACCTTCGTTCAATTTTGTTGTTCAGTCATTTCAGTCGTGCCTGACTCTCTGTGACCCCATTTGGGGTTTTCTTGGCAAAGTTACTGTAGTGGTTTGCCATTTCCTTCTCCAGCTCATTTTACAGATGAGTAAAACTGAGACAAACAAGATTAAGTGATTTACCCGGGATCTCACATCTAGTAAGTGTCTGAGGCAAGATTTGAACTCAGGAAGATGAATCTTCCTGACTCCAGACCTGACACTCTGTCCACTGTGGTGCCACCTAGTGGCCCTCTAAGTTCCATTATCCGATGCTTATTGTATGGCTTGGATCAGGTCACTTAACCTCCCCAAGACTCATTTTCCTCATATATAAAATGGTGGGATTGGACTAGATGGCCTCTGAAATCCCCTCTGTTTTTTCATCCATAATCATATATGTGAATATATATATATATATATATATATATATATATATATATGTATATATATGTACATGTACGTATGCATATGCATTCAAATTCGTCTATTCATTAAAGAGGTAAGTTAATAAGAAATGGTGGCATTCTTTTCCTTCATTTCTTTAGAAATATAAAGCAAGTATAAGGATTTCTAAATGTTAAGATATTTACTGATTGATAGGTTATGCTCTGCGCTAGTTGGGGGGAGGGGGAGATACGGGCAATCATACAGATGATCCATTGAAGTAGGCAATTTAAATATGGTCTATAAATAGCTTTCATTGCTGTCAATATAGTACACGTATTTTTAAACCTGCCCTTGTGCTAAGCTTGTGTTGTCGTGAGCCCTCTGAGGAATCTACTTGCAAGCTGCCTGCAAATAACATGCTCTCAATTAGTTTTTGTTATTTATTATGAATAACTTCCTGGCATGACTGGTTTGTTAATTTTTGGAAGCACAGGAAGGGAGGGTGCATGGAGTTTCTCAGCTTCTGTAATCACTATATAAGAATCAATGACCAGGAAAAGGAAATATGTAACAGCTGAAAGTGACCGATGCTGACTTTCTCAACATTTCAGTTCATCTGTTGGCTTAATGAACTGCAGAGTTCCTACAAGAACGGGAGCTGTTGGAGGCTGGGAGCATGGGGGAGCTGGAGGGAAACATGCTGTGTGGAGGGATAAAAGATAACATTTGTGGTCCATAAAATTTTTCTACGAGCACTTTTCTGTCGAACTGGGTTGTTACTTCTCGACATGTTGGTCTACATTCATTTACTTCCTACGAATAGCATAGGTTGCAGGTATAAGCAGACAATGGTTTGAAGTAGGGGCTGGACTAGATGACCGGAGGTCTCTTCCAGCTCTGAGATCCTGATCTTGACCGCTGTTTGCTAATACATATAGTGCCTTATGGTTTACGAAGTGATTTACATATGTTATCTCATTTTTTCCCCCTCACAACATTCCTGGGATAATTATCTTGTTACTATTATATAATTATATATTATATCATTATAATACCCTTCCTGATATTGTTTTCTCTTTTACATCTGAGTAAACTAAGGCAGATAGAACTTAAGTGATTTGTCCAGGAAAACACACACAGTAAGTGTTTGAGGCAGGGTTTGAACTTAGTGGATGGACTGCAAGTCCAGTGCTCTATCCACCATGCCTACTCTGATGAGAGAAAGGAAGCACACTTCAGTTATTCGGAGTCAGAGGGCTTGGGTTCAGATCCTACTTGTCACTCTCAATGTGACCTTAGGCCAAGTTATTCAAGCTCTTTGGGCCTTAGTTTCCTCGTTTGTGAAATGAGGGCATTGAAATAGATAAGGTACCTTTCAGTGTTGTCTATGAAACTATCTATTATGGTTGATGGGAAAAGGAGGAGATTGGATGACCAGATTATTCTGAAGAACTAAGAAGAGAATGTTTTGTTCTGATTTTAGTTCTTAAATTTTAAAGAGAAGCTCATGGGCATAGTATGTTCTGAAACTTGTTTGTATTTGATTCCAAATGTGAATCTTTTCCAAAGAAGAGAGAACTATTTAAAATTTAAAGTGTGATATTGGCCAGCAACTGCCATGTGGAATGTATTGACTTCAAGCCAACAGGACTACAGTAGAAAATAGTTTGGGGGGATTTTTCTGTCTGCATTATCTGTCCTTTTTTCTTGTTTAATTTGATATCATTTATCATTAACTAATGGAGCCTTTCTTCAAGTCTAGCCTGTCATCAATACCCAATACAGCAACTTCCATAAGTTTTCCTGGGGATACTTCCCAAACTGATGAAAAGTTCCAAATCCTCCAGGACTCCAAAGTGCACAGGGCCCTTTGCTCAAGAGGAAGGAGGAGGAGACTGAGACGGAGGTAGGGACACTTCTCTTCCCCATCCCAAATGATTACTTCTCATGGATGGCTCTCTCTCTTCTCCACTGCCAGACACTTAAATTCCCTGACTTTGAACTAGCTCACTATTTTATAGAATGGGACCAGGTTTCCTCATCCAATCTGAACACATTTCCTGTGCAATGTCGCTATAGTTCATTCAATGGCTTTCAAAGACATCTAAATGGTTTAGGCACTTCTCCCTCACCTTTCCATCCACATAGTTTAAAGTCCATGATTGATTCAATAGGGAAGTATTTTCACCTGGTTAAGGTACTAGCCCATAGCATCTTGACACTATTTTAAGTAGAGGTGGAGTGATTTTCTAGATTGACTAGAACGTGTATCTTTAAATTGTGAAGCTTCTAAGCCTAGCACATTATTCAAATGAAAGGGTTGATAAATTAATGCTGGAGCAGGTGATATAAACCCATAGAAGGAGTTTCTTTGTGGATTCATAGGGATCGATATGTTTGAGAAGGGGTAATAAAGGGATACGGATGTCTTCTTGTGTATAGTAGGCTAAATGGCTAAGTTCATAAATTCCCTGGTCCCTCTATCACTCTAGTCCCAATTAAACAAGTAGTTAGAACAGAAAGGGGAGGGGTCGAAAAGTGTGTTCTGTGTAGTAGGTTACCATAGTGACTTGTTTTTCTCCATGGCACTCATTGAGGTTCTCCTGTGTAACCCTTAACATGCTTTCTTATGTGTGCATGAATTTTCATAAAGACTTCCCCTTAGCACTGGTGTAACTGTGATTGCACTATAAGTGGAGTGGTTGTCTGGGGATGGGCTCTTCAACACTGAGCTGGAAGGCCTGGGTATAACATAAGTTTTTATGGAGTAGCAATGTCACAGAATTTTAGGACCATAGGTTCTTAGAGTTAGATGGGGCCTTAGAGGCCATTGTAGTTTTTATAAATTCCAAAGAATGCTTTCCCAAGGTAGCGGTTCCTGAGGCAGCCCATTCTCACCTGAGATCACCACACTTTTATCAATTACCTATTATACAGAAGATACTGTGTCTGGGACGCGATGTGGATAAAGAGACAAAAATGAAACAATCCCTTCCCTCAAGATGCTTACACTCTGTCTGGGGAGTTCACCTATGTCTCAGTCACAATATGTTTATTTAATAAATGCTTTTTTCTTCCTTATTCATGCGTCTAGATCAAGCCCCCTGTACAGGGCTGCTCCTCCAAACAGCTGAAATTTAGAAGGCAATTGCTGTTCTTTAGCAACATGGAACACATTGAGCTTAACACTTAGCAATAATAATTAGTTAAATCAGGAAGCTAGAAAGCTTATGGTGAGCTTCTCTCTAGGCCTTCCCTATGCTAATCCCATGGGATGGCCTCCCTAGTAGCAGCTTTGCAGTGTCCTGGAAGCCACCCAAACATATATTCCCTGTGAGTGAATTTGTATTGCAAAGTTGATTCAAGAGGTTGTTTTGTGTCTTTTGCTCTAGGTATAAACATGGCTACTCATTACTAGGCCCTGTTGCTTTTCAGGTGACCAAAGAGGCTTGTGAAGTTAAGTGCCTTGCTTAAAATGCAGATAGCAAACCTGGAAGACCCTCTGACTCCAAGTTCAGTGCTCCTGTGCCTTGTTGATCAGCTTTGATCACTGAGGAATTTGTCTCTAAGTTGAGCGATGTCTGTGTCCATTTAACTTCTGTTCTTTGGTCCTACCTCTTCCCCCTAAGCCTAACTAAATACCACCTCACTATTAGGAGTGCATGCATTGGAGATATTTGCAAATAAGGAGAGTTTTATTACTGTGCTAGTAATAACTTTCCCTTCCCTTTTATCCTAGGTTAGGGGTTCTCAACCTGGAGTCCATGAACTTAAATTTTTTTTGGATAACCGTATTTTAGTATAATTAGTTTCCCTTATAATCCTATGCATTATATTTTATGCATTTACAACAGGATTTTGAGAAGTCACCAGCCTGCCAGAGGGGTACATGGCACAAAAACATTAACATGTTGTCCTGATCCAAGATAACAAATAGGCAAAGTCATAAGTAGCAGTGAGTAAAGGTATGGCAAAAAAAACAAAAAAAATTTTTATTGAATGCTTTTTATGTCTTAGCACTATACTAGGATGGGAGACAGTGTGGTACAGTGGGGAGCCCCTCCCCCCCAAAATATTGGTTCTAGAGTCAGAACCCATCTTCAAATTCCCCTTGGACTCTTACTGTCTGTGTGATGTTGGTCAAGCTTTTTTTCTTTCTCTTGCTTTGTTTTTTTCTCTTTGTTTTTTATTTCTTTCTTTCTGATTTAAATATATTTTTATTTATCTTTTAAAAATTTTTTAGAAGGGGGAAGGCAGGGCAATTGAGGTTAAGTGACTTGCCCAAGGTCACACAGCTAGTAAGTATGTCAAGTATCTGAGTATCTGAGGCCAGATTTAAACTCAGGTCCTCCTGAGTCCAGGGCCAGGGCTGTACTCACTGTGCCATCTAGCTGCCCCCATTTTTATTTAACTTGTTAAATACTTCCCCATTACAGTATAATTTATTTAATATTCATTTTTTTTAAAAATTGAGTTCCAGATTCTCTCTCCTGCCCCTCCCACATCCCCTGAGAAGGTAAGCAATATGATATTGATTATACATGTGAAGTCATGCAAAACATATTTCCCTATTAGTCATATTGCAAAAGAAAACACACACACACAAATAAGAAAAATAAAGGAAGTGAAAAAAGTAGGCTTCAGTCTGCAATCAGAGTTCATCAGTTCTCTCTCTGGAAGTGAATAGCATTTTTCATCATGAGTCCTTTGGAGTTGTCTTGGCTCATTGTCTTGATAACAGGAGCTAAGGCTTTCACAGTTGATGATCTTTACAATTGCTGTCACTGTATACAATATTCTCCTGATTCTTCTCACTTTACTTTGCACCAGTTCATGTAAATCTTCCCAGGTTTGTCTGAAACCATCCTGCTTGTCATTTCTTATAGCATAATAGTATTCCATCATAATCATACAACATGACTTGTTCAGCCATTCCCCAATTGATAGGCATCCCCTCATTTTTCAATTCTTTGCCACCACAAAGAGAGCTACAATGAATATTTTTGTATAAACACGTCCTTTCCCCCCTTTCTTGGATCTTTTGAGGATAAAGACCTAGTAGTGGTATTGCTGAGTCAAAGGGTACACAGTTTTACAGCCCTTTAAGCATAGTTCTAAATTGTTCACAACTCCACCAACAATGCATTAGTGTAGTTGGGTAAGTTTCTTAGCTTTCTCTTATGTAACATGATGAAATTGCACCTGTGTCCTCTAAGGCTCCTCTCAGCTTTTAGACCTATGAACCTAAGATCTAAGCTCATATTGAAATAGTCATTGTTCAGAATGTCCACCTCCAACCTCTCCCTCTCACTTGCCTGATTTTTATCCTTTCACTTTTTACTTCCTTTTTACTTTTTTTTTCTTTCAGCAGAGGATTGGGGAATGTTGTCATGTGATCTTGGACTATGTGGTACCACTCTCTCTTGGTTCTCCTCCTGACTGTTCCTTCTCTGTTTCCTTTTCTGGATCTTCTTCCAGACCATAGCTTCTAAGGATAGGTGTCCTTCAGGGTTCTGTCCCTCTTCCTTTGATGGTCTCCTTAGCTCTCATGGATTTAATGACCATCTCTCTGCTGACAATTCTCAAATCTATCTTTCTTGCCCAAAATCTCTCTGCTGTCCTCCAATCTTGCATCTCCACCTGCTTTTCAGGAATCTCAAATTAGATGCTCAGTAGATATTTTAAACTCCCCAACTAATTTTCTCTCTCCCTAAATCCAGTCCCTCAAGCTCAAGACCTGGGAGTCATCCTGGACTTCTCACTATCACTCACCTTCAAGCTGTTGACAAGATCTGTTGACTCACCTTTGCAACATCTCTTGAATACACTCCTTTTTCTCTTCTGACACTGTCATTATTCTAGTGCAGGCCCTCATCACTTTATGCTTGGACTATTGTAATAGCCTGCTAGTGCATCTGCCTGCCTCAAGTCTCTCCCCACTCCAATCCAACCTTCATTCATCCAGTAACATATCTTAAACTCCGGTCTGGTCATGGCACTACTCAATAAACTCCAGTGGCTCCCTATTATCTGCAGGATCAAATACAAAATGCTGTTTGGCATTTAGAGCTCTTCATAAACTAGACTCCTCCTACCTTTCAAGTCTTCTTAACACATTACTTCTCAATCCTCTTCCATCTTGTGACAATGGCCTCCTGGCCATTCTACAAAGAAGATATTCCACCTCTCAGCTTCAGGTATTTTCTCTGAAGTCTTCCATGCTTAGAATGTGCTCCCTTCTCTGTTCTGATTGCTGACCTCCCTGGCTTCCTTTAAGTCCCAACTAAAATCCCATCTCCTACAGGAAGCCTTCCCCAACTCTTCTTTATTTCAATGCCTTCTCTCTGTTAATTAATTCCTATTTCTTTCATATGCATCTTGCTTTCCATATATTTGTTTACATATTGTCTTCTCCCATTCAATTGTAAGCTTCTTGAGGGCAGGGACTGTCTTTTGCTTCTTTTTATATGTGCAGGGCTTAGCACAGTGCCTACCACATAGTTGGTGCTTAATAAATGTTTATTTCTTGATTGATCTTCAAATTTTTCTCATGATTCCTTTAACTATGGAATCCCTAGCTTCAATAGTATTGAGTTCATCTTGTATTTTTGGACTTCTTGCATTTGTCACATTGGACTTTTTTCTTCTCAATGACTCCTCTTATAAGTGTGGTCCTGAAAGCAATTTTTCTTAGTGGGTGTCTCCTCCCTCCATCACTGACTTACAAATACTAGGAACAACCTCTTCATGGCTTTCTGTATGTTGTAAAGAAAGCTTAGTCCTCTGGTTCGGTTCTACTTTTCTTATACTGGGAACTCCTTGGAAGCAGGGATTGTGAACCCTATTTTCTGTTTCCTACAGTATCTAATAGAAGCCATGGGTATAATGGAAATATAATGGAAAATATCTTCAGTAGATAGTTTCATTTAATTTATTTGGGATATCTAATAAATGAGGAGCCTTTTGATAGTTAAAAAAGAAAACAAAGCACATAGACACAGATATACCTTTCTAAAGTGACCTGGCAATGATATCTGCATTTCCAAAGGCAACTGACATCTCCCAAATGTGTAAGTAAGTTAGGAACAGCCTTGGAGTCTGTCAAGTTCAAAGCTCTGAGTTTGCTGAATGGGGCCAAACTTAATTTCCTGTCCTTCATTTGCGTTCTGCAACCCCATGATTCCCAGCCTTTTAAAGAGTGGACAAGATTTGCTGAAGTTTTGGAAAGTGTTGTTTTGTGGCCCTGAACCCAGAGATCTGACCCAGGAGCTCAGTGACTTCATCATTGCTGTGAAATACAGCTTCGCTTGCTGGATCTGGCAGACCAAGGTTTTGTTCTCCTTCGAGCAACCTTCACACACAGATTGCAGTGTTGACTGAAGTAAGCGCTGAAATGTTTCTTTAAGAGTTTGAAACTTCTCACATTTTTATTTTAGTGTGTTATTTTGAGTGCTTACAGAAGAAACCAGGCTCAGTGGGATTGCATTCAATATCCTATCTTTTTCTTTGCATTCTGCAAGGTTAGGGAAGATTGTCCTGGTTAGAATAAATGCAGAGCATAGGCAAGACAGGTGGCTGCCTATGATGGAGAGATGGTCCCAAGATGGGAGAGATGATCCCAAGGCTAACAAATGCCTTGGCAACATCTCTCCTCCATCAGACTCCACCATCAAGAGCTTTGTTCCTTTGGGAATTAGCAAGTGCCTCCCCAAAGAGGCGGTGCTCCAAGGCATTATCGGCAATAACCTAATTCAAATGGATGAGCAGGTTTTGAAAGAAGGAAGAGGCTGAGAGAAGGCATGCAGTACTAACTAATAGATAACTGCCCTCATTCTGTTGGGTACCCATCTCCGATGCAACGTCATTAAATGATGGTTCCACGTGCTTATTAAGAGAAATCTTTAGTGGGGTAGCTGAGACACTTTGTGGTATAGTGGAAGGAACTTTGGTACTGGAGTAAGGTAAGATTTGGGTTTGAATTCTGCCTTAGGCACTTGCTAGCTGAAGTACTTACCTCCAAGAGTTGTGGTGGGTCTCAAATGAGAAGGCATATAAGTAGTTTATTACTCCTAGAGCACTATATAAATGGTGGCTATTATTATATTGCTGAAGAGAATATAATAACAGTCTTACCTGCCTTAACCATTCAGACAGATAGGTGAGCTCCCTTGGTTGTTGTCCCTTGTTCCTGAAGAGGACGAAAATGATGTCACTATATTGGGGTCAAGGTATAGTATGTCTGACTGTGGCTGATCAGACCAATACGAGGTCAGAACACTTTTCTACCACAGGTTGGGCACAAATAGTCCATGTGAACATTTGGAGTGGAACTGTCTCTAAATTTGTGCATCACATTTTTTTTTGTTCTACTGCAATTCTGCTTCGCTCATAGAGCACAGTGCCTTCTTTGATGTGGGCACTCCATCCTGAGTAGTCCTTTGCCATGTCTCACAACTGATTCCAGAGTTCTTCAGAGAGACCTTGACCAGTGTCCTTGTATCTCTTCTTCTGAGCTTCATGTGAGTGTTTGCCTTGTATGAGTTCTCTGTAAAAGTCTTTTAGGCAAACATATGTTTGACATTCAAATAATTTGGTCAGCCCATTGGGATTGTGCCCTCTTCAATAGTGTTTGAATGCTTGGCACCTCAGTGTCCAGTACCTTATCTTGCCAGGTGATCTTCTTAAGATATTTCTGATGGAAGTGATTTAGTTTCCTAGCATGGTGCTGGTAATACTGTCCAGATTTCACAGCACACAACAATGAAGTCAGCACAATGGCTGTAGACCTTCAGTTTGGTAGGCAGCCTAATACTTTTTCTCTCCCACACTTTCCTTTGGAGCCTCTCAAACACTGAGCTGGCTCTGGCAAGACTGTGTCAACCTCATTATCTATGTGAAAATCCTTGGAAAGTCTTCGGCCAAGTAACTGAACTTATCTGCAGCATTCAAAATTTCTCCATTTGCTGTAACTGATGGTCCCACATATGGATTGTATGGGTGCTGACTAGTGGAGAACCTCTGGTTTTTTGGTATTAATTGTTAGGCCAAAATTAGCACAAGCAGCAGAGAATTGTTCCCTATTTGTTGCATCTTGGCCTCCGAGGCTGCATTGAGAGCGCAATCATCTGCAAACAAAAAGTCATGCATCAATTCCCCCTCTGCTTTAGTCTTGGCTTGTAGCTTTTTCAAAATTAAATAATTTACCATCAGCGAGGTAGCTGACCCTTGATTCTGTTTCCATCCTTGTTGAAGGCATCCAACAACATTTCTGAAAACATTATGCTAAGAAGCATGGGAGCAAGCACAAAACCTTGTTTCATTCCATTGGTTACTGGGAAAGCGTAAGAGCATCATCCAGAAGCCGCACAAACATGCCTTCATGAAACTGATGTATAATACATATGAACTTCTCTGGGCAACCAAATTTTACTATGATTTTCTAGATCCCTCTTATGGACATAGAAAAGGGCAACACTATCTAAAATTCCAGGCCCTGGGCAGAGCAGATGAGTTCATACTCAAGGAAGATGCAGGATTGATGCAAGGAAGAAATCAGTTATACATCTGAATAATGTAGAAAGATACTGTACTCCGACAAAGTCCAGTCTAGTGCTTCAGCCCTGGGCCAACCCAACAAGCTGGGGACAAAATAGGATTAGGACTAGGGACTGGACCTGTGATTTCATTGGTATAGGGAACTCCCAGATGTGGAAATTCTGTCTTGCAAGGCAGCTTGGCACTTTCTCGGAAACTTACTGTCTTAGAAAGTTGCCTAGACCAGTGGTGCCGAATCAAATGGAGATGGGGCCAGTAAACCATATAGAAGGTTCCTTGCAGTTGACATATTGACTTAGTTTTAAGATGTGATATTTTGTTTTATTGTATTTTTATTTAATTAAATATTTCCCAATTACATTTTAATCTAGTTCAGCAGCACTTGGGAGAATCGTGGGTTGCATGCAGCCTGTAGGCATCATGCATACGACTATTGTATAACTTTGTTGACTTGGGTTCCTCCACCTAGTATCTTTTCTGTAGTGTGAGCAGCTTGAATGCTGACACTAGGGAGATTACTACTCTCTCTTTCTCTGTGATTTGTGGGCAATCAGTGGTAGCATCATGTGGGCATTGAGAGTTGTGTTTTGCTCAGGGCTAGCACTGCAGATGAGCTTTAATGATGTTGCAGAATGAGCGTGAAAGGACAAGAAATTGATTATGCTTCTGCTTAGTTCATAAAATCCTAGATTTAGAGGTGGAAAGGGCCTTTGGGGTCATTCAGTCCAACCTCCTCATTTTACAAGTTGTTTCTTTCATAGGCCAGGCAAGACACTGGAGGTAGTTGCATGCCCTTCCTGAATCATCCTATCAGTATAGCTCTGTGTTCAGTTTTAGAGTCATGTCTAGTGGGCAAAAAAGGGTCTAATTCAATATCTAGTCTTTGGCTGCATGCCTGAGGCCACTAGCAAGGACTGGATGACCTGTAAAGTTTCATATATCGTGTCCTGTATCAGCACTGTGTAAAACACCGTGCTTTGCTAATAGTAAACAATAAGATAACTATAAATGTGTATTAAGCACCTACTGTGTGCCTGAGGATGGTGAGGTCTGTCTGACAGTCAAGATCAAGCCATGGAAGATTACAGACCTTAATGGAAGAGTTGTTTGGCTTCTCATATGAAGAAGATGATTGTGGTATTGAAACCAAGTAGAGCAGTTACTGATGAATGAAGAGAAGGCTGGAATTTTGAGCCTTCTAAAAGGAGAGACTATGGGAGATTTTTGCTCTGCCCTCTAGCCCTCCAGTCAGAGAGGCAGAAGGCTGAGGGTCTGAAGAGGTGTGAACAGCAAAGCTGAAGCAATATCTATCATGATTAGTTTCCTAGTGATGAGTTTATCCTGGGCAGGACATGATGAAGATGCTGGTGGAGTTGAAAGCAAGAAAAGCAGCTAATGGCAAATGAAGTAAGTACTTTACATTAATACAGCAATACTAATAGAAGGTTGGTATTGACAATATTGACCTTTGTTTCTGTGGGAAGCTTGGGGTCATTAAAGGAGCTTTGCAATTTCCCCCAAGGCGTTACAATTTACTCTCTGTCTCCTGTTCAACTCTGGACCTGACTCATTATCCATCTCTTCTTTCTGTCCCAATTTACATACAGATAAACAAGTTCTATAGATGGTTCATCCAAATGCATATTATAATCTGGGAAACTGATAGTCTTCATTTACTTGGTTTTTCTATGGGAATAGTCAGGCCAGACTCTTTTGAGGTTCCATACATCTGTTCCATGAGGTTCTGTAATGAGCCGTAGCCTGATGTTCACTGTCATACAGACCTCACCATCCTCAGAGAATCAATCCCTCTTTGATGATTACCCTAAATCATATCTTTGCATAATCCCTTCTATGCCAGTACAAACGAATTCTCATCAAACATACAAGTGAACACATTACTCCCTCTGAGAGTCAGAATGAAATTAGGGTGAGAACAAATGAAATAAGGCAGGGAGCAAATCGTTATTTAGTTCAAGTACTTCAAGGATTCATGACTGAATGGTCCACTTCTACCAAAGAAGATTGGAACTGCTTCACCTTGGACCTTTTTCATGAGTTTTTGTGGCTAAAAAAATTAGTCCCCCTTTAGCTGACCTTCTGGTGATGAGCTTTTCCAAAACTGAGTTTGGCTGGTCCTCTGAGAACAGATACGATCTATCTCCTGCTCCCTTCCTGAAAATCTTTTCAGGCTAAAGATCTGCCAGACATGGTGTTCCTTTTGTGTGGTCTTCAAGAACCAAGGATAATCAGTAAACTTTGTGAGGTATTAGAGAATGGCCTTAGGAGAAGAAGCAAGGCATTATTTAATTTTTTTTAAAGTTGGAAGGCCTATAGCATTAAAGAGCCTATGGTATTAGTGATATTATTATATTTTACTACGTAATTAGTGATATTACATAAAGTGTTAAACTAGTATGCAAGAGTATGGGTGTGAGGCAGAGAGGAAGGAAGAGACATAAATTCTTCAAAACCCGTTTATGAAGCTGAGCCACATATGCAAGTAGAAATAATCAGATAAAAATTATTCTAGGGTATGTAGGAAAAACAGCCTGGAGTAGGTAGTTATAATAGGGCTATATGAGAAGGTGGCAGGTATGGTTCCTTTCACAAAAATGCCACCTTCACCACTTGACATCTTGCCAGAATAGTTTCATTCCTTTGGGTCTTCAAAGATTTTGGTTGGCTGAGTCTCCTATTAAAATACAAATATCCTTGGGAACTGTTAGGCCTTATCAGCAAATACCTTAGTTATTAGCTTAGTCTGTCCTGTAGCCAATTGAGAGCCAGACTCTGAAGAATGGGACCTTTGGGGCCTGGGAGGAGGTTAGAGGCCAAGGAAGGAGAAGGAGCTTACAGGGGAGCTGGGCAGGATCCAAAGAAATATTTCTGTCTCTTACCATTTTGCCTGCTGTTTGCTCTGAGAAGAGATTTACTATTTGGGTTTTTTCCTCCTTTGGGGGTGTTAAAATCAATGTTAGACCAATGTGGGAAGGTTTCAGTTTGCATAGACAAGTAGGTTATTAGAAAGAGAGAAAGGGAGCCAGATCTTCCTCACCTCTGCCAGCCAAGATTGTCTGGTCTGTTCTAGTCCCTTCTCTTCCAGACTCCCTACAGAAAATGGTAGCAGGTTGGTTGGTTGTTGTCCTTCATTCTCAAAGAGGACCAAAATGACATAACTATGTTGGAGTCAAGGTACAGTGTGTCTGACTACGGCTGATCATACCTGAATGCTCTCCCACAGGGTGAGTACAAATAGTACACATGCACATTTGGAATGGAGATGTCTCTAAATTTGAGTATTTCACATTTCTTTTGAGCTACTGAAGTTCTGCTTTACTCATACAGCGTAAGCGTAACACCTTCTTTGATGTGGGCACGCCATGTTGTGCCATTCTTTGCCAGTATCTCTCATGTCAATCAATCCCAGATTTCTTCAGAGATTCCTTGACAGTGTCCTTGTATCTCTTTTTCTGACCACTATGTAAGTGCCTGCCTTGCATGAGTTCTTTGTAAAATAATCTTTTAGGCAAATGTACGTTTGGCATTTGAACAATGTGGCCAGCCCATCAGAGCTCTCTGTAGCAGAGTTTGAATGCTTGGCAGTTTAGCTCGAAAAAGGACCTCTGTTTCTGGTGCTTTAGTGGAGGGAGAGTTGGTGCATGATTTTTAGTTTGTAGGTAATTGCACACTCAATGCAGCCTCTGAAGCTGAAATGCAACAAAGTGTGGATTGATTCTCTGCTGCTTGCACTAATCTTGGCCTGACAATTAACATCAAGAAAACACAGGTAGCAGAGAAGAGATTCTTAGACATCTGTAGAAACCCTACAGAGATGAAAATAATCTCTTTGGCCTTGAGAATGTTAGTGGGCTCAATAATCCTTGAATCTTTGAGTTCGACTGATCCTTTGAGAGCAGATACAACCTATCCCCGGGGCCCTAGGTGAGGGTAAAACTGGGAAGACTAAAAGAGACCAGCAGAAGTTATTTATTCAGTCTTCTTACTTATAGTAAGTGCTTAAAATATTTGTTGCCTTGAAATTCCAGGTAGAAATGCTTCCAAAACTGTCCTGTAAGACTGTGGTTTGATTATTTTTGAAAAAAAAACAACAAAATAAAACAGGGAGTGTTCAGTGGTAGTCAGTAATTATCCCAATCATAATCCTTTACATTTTCATAGCTTTTTACGGTTAGAAAGCTGTTTCTCATCTGGCTGCTCCTCTGAGAGCATACGACCTATCCCCTGCCACCTTCCTTGAGGTCTTTGGAGGCTGGAAAGACCTGACAGACATTGGTAACACCCCTCAGAAGTTGACAGTATGATATGATGGAAAGATTGATGAATTTAAAGTCCAAAAACCTAGGTTCAAATCTCATCTCTGCCATATATAACATATGACCTTGGGCAAGCCACTTAACTTTTATAAAATGAAGTGAGGTGAACTTAATGACCTTTTAAGGTTGTACCCACGCTAAATCTATAATCTTTTAAGTAGATATTATTCTATCCATTTTACAGATGGACAGGTGGAGGTTCAAAGAGCTTGTTACTCGCCGAAGGTCATATAATTTATTTTTATTTTTTGCTGAAGGTCATATAATTAGTAAATCCACCCAGAATGTTACAATAATCTCCTAACTGGTCCCTTGTCTTAAGTCTTTGCTTTCTCTGATACAGCCTTTGGAAATCTGCCAAAGTAATTTTGCTAATGCATAAACTGCATCACATTCCACCCCTGCCAAAAACCCTTCACTGGGTCTCCTCCGCGCCAGTATTACCATCTGTTTGCCAAAACCCCTCCTGCCAATATCCTTTCAGAGCCTAGTTCAGTCATTGGTTTCATCTGAACACGTCTTGGTGACATTCCTGAGGTCAAATTTGTCTCCTTGAGTGAGTTCATTTTGTTTGCTGCCTAAACGGTATCTTACACATAGTAGGCCCTTAATAAATATGGGTTGAATTGAATTGTTGTTGAAAGGATGTTTGGAAGTAATGAACTTCAATTTGCAGAATGACAAAGGTCGGGGGAGGGTCATTAAATTATATTGTCTTCAACTGAGTGTGTTCAGTTCAATTCAACCACCACTTTTTGAGTATCTACCCTACTCAGGGACCAGGTTGACAGATTTGTAAGTACGTCTTTGCTTCTTTGTTCTGCACCCAGCAGAATGAATACTGTACAAATTATTTAAAAGCCTGAAATGTTTCTTAATGAAGACAACGGTTCTGGGAAGGGATTTGGGTGTAACACTGGTTCTCTTCGGCTAGCCACTCTCAAGATTTTTTTTTTTGTCAGTAAGAGCAAAGCACAGTGACTACAATTAGGAAGGCCCGGTTTCAAATCCTACCTCTTTCCTTAACTAGCTGTGTCACCGTGGATACTATTGCTTCATCTGTAAAATCAGAGTCATGATATCTGTAAGACTACCATAAAGATTGGTTGGGAGGCTCAGAAGAGACAATGTGGGCCAAGAGCTTTGCTTAGCTATGGTCATTATAAGACACTCAACTGAATGAACCTCACTCAAGCAAGAGAGTTTGGTTTGGAAAATGGAGGGGAATGTTATTTAATGAGAACTTGCAAGCAAATGGGCTTTTAGAAAATTTCTCACTTAGTAAAAGTATTCACACCTATCAGAAATTACTTCTATAAACTGGTGATATAATTCTTTTCTTTAATTTTTTTATTTTTAGCATTTTTAAAAAAATTTTGAGTTCTAAATTCTTTCCTTTCCTCCTGCCCTCCCCCCTCCATTGAAAAGGCAGTAATATGATGTCAGTTATACATGTGAAGTCATGCGAAACTTATTTCTGTATTAGCTATGTTGGGAAAAAAAGCAAAAAAGCAAAAAGAGTGGAAAAAATATGCCTCACTCTGCTCTGAGTTCACCAGTTCTCTCTTTGGAGATGGATTGCATTTTTCATCATGCATCCTTTGGAATTGTCTTGCATCACTGTATTGTTCATTGTAGCTAAGTCTTTCACAGTCGATCAACCTTACAATATTGCTGTTGCAATGCACAGTGTTCTCCTGGTTCTGCTCACTTCGATTGGCTTTAATTCAGAAAAGCCTTCCCAGGTTTTTCTGAAGCCATCCTGCTTGTCATTTCTTATCACACAGTAGTATTCCGTCACAATCATATCCAACAACTTGCCGAGCCATTCCCCAATTGATGAGTGTCTTGACAATAGAATTCTTAACAGTGATGTTAAAGATACCAGACATGAGCACTCCTCAATAGTAAATAGGTTGGGATCAAGGAGACATCAAACTACAGTGGAATGAAATCTGCCTCAAATCAGAGGACCAGGGTTCAAATCCTGCCTCTGAGGCTTACCACTTTCGGGATCTCGGGCAAGTCTCATTTTTTTCCTCTGTAAAATGAGAGCGTTGGATTAGATGGTCTCTGATGTCCCTTTTGACTCTATATCAGCTATCTACAATCCAAATTGCCTCTCAAGTGCCCAGATGGATATACATTGAGAAGAGGGCAACACAGCCTCCTACCTAAGGGCACAGAGACCTAGCTTTAAAGCAAGCCAAACGTGAAGGGTGAAGGTAAGATTTGAGTCTGGCTTCCTTTTTTATCTAGCAGAGTGGGAGGAGAACAGGATAAGAGCGGTCTTCTTCAATCCAGTCAAATAAACAATCAACAAGCATTTATTATATGCCTACTGTTTGCCAGTTGTGTTAGGCATTTGGTGAGAGGGTGGGAATCTGTATGTAAAAATGAGACAGTTGTTACCCATTCAGAAATAAATAAATATAGTATTGTGGCAGAGTAGAAAGAATACTGTCTCTGGAATCATAGGACCTGGGTTCAAATCCAACCTCTAATTTTTAAAAAAATCTATATGACCGTGGTCAAATCATTTAATATTCCTAGGTCTCAGTTAACTCATTGGTAAAACTAAAGGTTTAGAATAGCTCTATGATCTCGTATTTACAAGATCAATTCTTGGAGGGGGGCATTAAACTGGAAGGAGATAATACTTGGGCTGAGCTTTGAAGGGTGCTAGGAGTCCTGAGGTTCAGAGGTAAGAAGTGAGAGCATTCCAGGCAAGGGGCTGATGTGGGTGACAGAGACCTTGTGCAAAAGCAGAAAGAAAAGTCGGAGAAGGGATGTGGTATATGCATTACATCAAATAAACCAGTTTGGTTTGAACATGGAGTGAGTGAAGAGGAGTAATTTGTAATCAGTCTGGAAACATAGGCTAAAACCATATTATGGAGGGTATTAAATGTGAGATAGAGGAATTTTATTTTAACCTAAAGTCCGTGGGGGAGGAGATACTGAAAGTCTCTGAGCAGAGTAATGGCATGGTCATGCCTACTATTTAGGCATCAGGTCATTGCTGATGCCTGAACCAGGGACATAGCTGCTAGCTAAGAGCTAAAGGACACAACAGAAATCCAATGAGAACCTGTTCTGCTAACTTCTGGCCTTCCCTGGCTAGTGTCTCTATCAATTCCTTTTCATCAATTTATGAAGGATGGATAAAAAAATCACATTTTTAATATTTTAAGCTATATACTGGGTCTGTTAATTATTATTTTTTCCCCCAAGGGCTAGATCAGGTTTGAATTAAGAGGGTCCTATTCTTTTAACCGCAGAAAGTTAACTTCCCAATCCAGGCACATGACCTATTGTCAGTCCTTTCTTGAGTCATTTCCTTTTGATTGGAGATGAGTGGGAGAGGTATATGCTAGTAATAATGATTTTAATGATTCCATTTTAAGTTTTACAAAATTCTTCCCATAGCTTCCCCCCACAATAACTCTTTGAGATAGCACTGCAGGAATTACTCTCAATTCACAGACGAGAAAACCAAGGATTAGAGAGGATGCATCTCCTCCAATCCCCATTCCCAATGACAAGTGACAAGATGTCAGTCATTATGATTTTTTCCCAAGGATAGTTAAGCAGGCAGGCTCCTAACAGTTCTGAGAGACTGATGAATACATATTTCCCTTCTAAATGTATTCTGTAAATTCAACAGTCATTCCATTTTGCTTTTCAAATGAATCTGGCAGCTAGGTGATGGACAAAGAGGTAGACTTGGAGTCTGGAAACCCTGAGTTCCAATCCAGTCCTCCACACTTGCTAGCTGTGTAACCCTGGGCAAATCACTTGAAATCTGTCTCTCAGTGTCCTCATCAAACTTCTTTGCATCTTAGTTGCCAAGTGAGAAAGTTGGACTATATGGTCACTTTGGTCCCTCCTAGCCTGGAGATTCTGTGAATCTTAGTTAGACCAGAAGTGGCTGCTCCTGGAAAAGAAGCAAAAGGATCATTGCTGATCTTGGAAAACCTGTAACAACAACAAAAGTAATAATGTCATAATGCATATTATGGGCCAGGCATTATGCTAAGCATGTTATAATTACATGCATTACATGTTATATGTAATTACAATTATATGTAATATGCTAAGCATCTTTTTTTAGGACATTCTATTTTCATTAATGACCCTGAGTATGAGTCTTATTCCTCCCAACCTTTGCCTTTTCTCTTAAAAGACCAGTCTGCATTTAGAAAATAGTCACTGTCTAGTAGTAATTCATTATCTCATACAATGGATGAACCCTCAAGTTCTGAGGATCCAATATACCGTCCTTTTACTAAAAACATTCCTGTGAACCAAGGAACCAAGGAAATCCCATGGACAAATCCATAGGGTTATGAAGAGTCACACACCACTGAACAATGTCATTTCTCTCTCTCTCTCTCTCTCTCTCTCTCTCTCTGTCTCTGTCTCTGTCTCTCAAGAGGGGGGAGGGAGGGAGAGAGACAGACGAACAGAGAGACACAGACACAGAGAGAGAGACAGAGACAGAGAGAGCGTGAGAGCTTCCAAAGGGCTTAAAAGCAGTCTAGAGATAATAACTTCCAGCAAGAAGGTTAAAAGCACTGAGCAAGGGAGTTCCCTTGGGTCTCAAGAGTTCCCTGACAGAGCCTTAGAGGGGACTTTATAATCTCTCTGCTTCGAAGGGCCCACAGTTAGATCCCAGATCAATTCACCTCAGGGCAAAGTTAACTTGAACTGCCTCAGGTCTGTTCCACCATTTCTTGGCTTGCATGCAACAGTCTGATCTAGTGTTATGGTAGTGTGCATGTGCATGTGTGCGTGTGTGTATGTGTGTGTGTGTATGTGTATGTGTATATATTAACTCAACCTGGCTCGACTGGTATCTTGGCCCCCATCAGTCACTCAATGTGTCACTCCAAAATTTCCCCTGCTTATGGTGAACATGTTGGATTCTTTCAATAGAAGGAAAACTGAGTGCAGGGGCTGGCTTGCTCTTGTATTTTTATTCCCTGCACCCAGCACAGTGTCTGGAATTTGCTTAATAAATACTTGTTAATTGACATGTTGACAATCTCACTTTTTTGAGGGGGAAGGGAGACTAGTAACAAAGTCTATTATTTTCTAAGGATTAGTAATATCTCCTCTTTAAAAGTTGCGAGTGCCCTCAAAATGGTGTTACCTCTGTGTACATTTGGTCTGGTTTCTTTCCATATTTGTTTTATTTAGTGCCATGTCTGATTCATAATGTAGCACAATGGCCTTCTTTGCTCATCATGAGAACTGCAATACCAAGTGACCAGCTATCCAGTGCAATGATCTTCCTGATTGCATTTGAACACATGAGAAAACCAACCTTGGTAATTCCCTTTATTTGCTTTCCAAGGAATACCCGCACACCATCCTTTCATTTTGTTTTCTGCTTTCCTTTACCTTCTGGTTTTATTTATAGTGAGAATTTCCGTATCAATATAATTTATTTCCTGTAGTCACATGCCAGCTTACTGATCATTGGATAATGACTTCCCATTTAGTTAATATTGATAGGTGGTCTAAAAACTCATTTTTTTTCAGTCCCTTTCTGCCACAGTGATCACAGAAATGGATGGCGCAGAATGGAGAGACATTCGACATTTTCTGTTTTTCTTTGTTTTGTGACTTCCCAGGTCTAAAGAATTTGTCTCCTAGTGACTAACTTATTGGTGATAAGCTAGACTTATCATTAGAAAAGATATGTTGTCTGTACTGGGATTGTTTCGAAGCCTTTTAATATTTAAATACCTGTCAAAGATTATGATAATGTGGTAATGGGATACTTCAGTTATCCAGACATAAGATAATTGGGTTGAGGGCTGAAAAGAACTTTAGAGATAACTTAGCCTGATCACCTCATTGTACAGGTGAGGAAATTGAGGACCAACAAGTGAAGCGTTTTTTCCCAAGGCCATCCAGGTAGTGAGTGATTTGAACTCAGGTCTTCTGATTCCAAATTCAGCGTTTTTTTTCCCCCTACCACATTGTGCTGCCAAATAATCTTGTTTGAATTCTCTCTCTGACAAAGGCCGATCACCCCCCAAATTTTGTGACTTACCTTAGTGATAATTTCATCCTTCAAAAGGAAGAGAAAGCAAGAAAGAGAACAGGTTTTTTTTGAACTGGATTCTAAACAACAAAGAAAAACTGGTTACTAAAGTAGAAATGACGGGAAGCTTATGAGTCAGTGATATTCCATCACAGAATGTTGTAATAAAAAAGGATGGAAAGACAGCCACAATTTAGACATGCAAGCTGGATTTGGAAAGCAAATTGAAAAGGGTTCAGGGAGGATATAGTAGGATCTAATGGCCTAAGTTCTGCAGAGTAAATCAACTTGAGAGGGATAAGGTCACAATAATAAATTCTGAAGGTACAAATGGAAATTATTCCAGTGAGGTGGGAAAAGAGATGCTTTCTGAAGTCTCTTCTAAATCCATAATTCTGTAACATTGTGTTCCTTAAAGCCCTGCTGTTAGGTGCTGTGTGAATGGAAGTTCCATGAAAAAATTTTAATGCTGGCAATATTTGTCCCTCTAAAATAGAGGTTGTTAACTTGGGATCTGTGTACTTGTTTTTTTGTACAAAAATATTCTGATAATGATATTTCAGTATAATTGGTTTCCTTTATAATCCTAGGTATTTTATTTTGTGCTTTTAAAAACATTATTCAGAGAAGGAGTTCACCAGGACTTTACCAGATTGCTATGGGAGTCCATAACACAAGAAAAGGTTTAGAACCTCTGCTCTAAAATAAAAAATGTTCTTACATACATATCTAAAATACATATGTGCAATTTTTGTGGCTCAGCATCAAGGTAGATTTTGTTTTCAAGGTCAATGAGATACTTCCTAATAATCAGTGCTGTCCCAAAGTGGATGGTCTGCCTTGTTACAAAATGGATTTCTCATTGTTTGAAGTCTTAAGAATGGTTGTATGATCAACTGGGCATGCTGTAGATGAGATTCTCATTCAGGTGTGGGCTTAAGTGGATGAGTCTGAGTCTCCTTCTAACTCTGAAATTCTGTGATTAAAAAAAAAAAACAAACTCAGCTTGTTCTGGGTTAGCCTGGGTTGGAGTAGATGAATTGAATTGTAATAGATGATCTCTAAGCTCCTTCCAGTGTTCCAATGATTAGATGACAAAACTCATGTTATTTAGTTGACTATATTTTTAAAGATGACAGTGACTTTATTAATGTTTTTGGTTGGAATATCCAGGGGTTTGCTTTGATTTTTCCTTTTGCTGGCCTTAAACTCTTGCAAGATTTGAAGCAAAGACTTTTCCACAACTGTTTTAATTAATATTTCATTTAAATGTACTCAGGGTTCAACTTCTAAAATATTTCAAGAAGAGAAAGATACCAAGGCAGTGGAAAAGATGATGGATTGTATTATTGAAAAAAAAAGTAACAAAGAGGTTTATCAATGATTGGAGGCAATAGTGAAAAGCATTGGATTTAGAGTAAAAAAGACTTGAATTTCAATCCTGCCTCTAACACTAGCTGTGCATGATCAGAGGTAAGTCATTTAACCTCTAAGAACCTTTTTTTCTTTTAATTTTACTTTTTATTCCAGATTTAACAAGCACCAAAGAAAGAGCATATTTTCATTTACAAAGTAGAACAGAAAGGGAATATAGGTGAAAACCTAAAATTTTTATTTTAGTACATATATATTGTTTGTAAAAATACACAATAAATTTGAATTTTGAATTCAAAACTGGCCCGCTTGTCTGTGTCTTTCTGAATTTCCTTCTGTTTTCTTCTATGGATTTAAAAAGTCCTTCAATGATTCTTTCCTTTCTTCTTTTTGGTTAATATTGTTGCTAGCTTTCCTCTCCCCCTTCAATTTGCCCCTTCTAAAAAGGAAGAAACAATATTTGGAACAAATAGTTAAGCAAAACAATACATTTGCCAGGTCCAAAGATATATGCTTTGTTCTGTACCTCATTAGTTCTCTGGAGTCATGTTTGTTAAGTGAATTGATTGGATTTGAATCTTTCAAAGTTGTTTTCCTTTACAATGTTGTTATATAAATTATTCTTTTGGTTCTGCTCACTTCGCTCTGCATCAGTTCTTACAGATCTTTCTGAGTTTTTTCTGAAGCCATCTCTTCTTGTAGCATGATACTATTCCATTCCATCCATATACCATAATCTGTTCAGCCATTCTCCAATTGATGGTTATTCCCTTCTTTTCTGGGGCAGCTAGATGGCACAGTGGATAGAGTGCTGGACCTGGAATAAGGAAGATGCATCTTTCTGAATTCAAATCTGGCCTCAGATACTTACTAGCTTTGTGATCCTGGGCAACCTCAATCTGCCTCAGTTTCTTCATCTGTAAAGTGGAGATAATAGCAGCACCTACTTCCTAGGGTTGTTGTGAGGAACAAATGAGATGATACTTGTAAAGCACTTTGCAAACCTGAAAGCACAATATTAATGTTAGCTGGCTATATTATAATCAAGCAAAATAAATTCCTGCATTGCTCATGTTTTAAAAAAAATAGGTTTCATTCTGCATCGGGAGTGCATCACCTCTCTGTGTCAGAAGTCGGGTAGCACTCTTCGTCATTGGTCCTTTGGACCTGTTGGTCATTATGTTGGTCATAGTTCTTAAATCTTTCAAATTGTTTGTCTTTACAAAGTTTTTGTTATTGTGTGACTTTCCTGGTTTTGGTTGCTTGCATTACTAGTGCTTAGCACATGGTATGTGCTTAATGAATGTTTGTTGAATTAAATTGAATGAAAGACATCATCCAGGTCATGCATGATTGAAAAAGGAGGGGGTTCAATTATTAAGTAAGAGCTAGGGACATCAGAGGGACAGCTCAAGTATTTATGAAATAATAAAACCCAGAGAAAAGCTTCCAAGTTGTTGGGTACATTATGGAGGATTTATAGAAGGATGTGGGGTGAGAATTTTACAGGACAAGAAGACATGGATGGCTTACTGTCTGCACTGGCTGAATGTATGTCTATTGATAAGCTCATGGTGCCAATAGAAGTATTGAGGTGTCATTTTAATAACTATAGATTTTCCTCCTACCTGTGGAGCTTTGAGAGTGCTAGTACATGAGTAGGCAGTCTGGTTTTTGTTAATCTATAGAATGTTAGGAGGGAGGAACATTTGAGACAAGAGCAGAACTCAGAGCTATGGGTGGAAGTTAGGGGGAGCAAGATTTTTGTTTGATATAAAGAAATATTGCCTAATAATCAAAGTTATCCCATACTGGAATAGACTCCATTAGAGGGAATGGATATCTCATTATAGGGGAACTTCCAGTGGAGGCTGGATGATCCCTCTTAGAGAGATGTGGTAGAGAGGATTCAAGATGACAAGAGAGCCTTTAAGGTCACTTTCAGCACCAAGACCATGAATCCTTCTTTTACAGGCAAGGAAACAAAAGCCCAGAGAGATGAAACAACTAGTATAAGGTGATATGCCTAATTAGCAGCTGTGCCAGAGGTAGAATTGAGGTCTCTCTATCCATTAAATTGTGCTTTTACTATGTCATGTCCCTGTTAAGGTCAACTTTCCGTCTTAAAAAGGAACCCCAAGCCTCCCCTCTTCCCCCAATCTGTAGCAATTGCCTGAAGTGTTATTGAGGGTAACAGTTTAAAAATACAGTCAGTTTTTGGAATGAAATAAAATTTCCACCCTTTTTAATATCCTAATGGTACATGTGAAAGCTTTCCAGATGCTCTTTTTAATCAAAATAATTACTTGCTCAAAGCTACATTTTATCTATTCCTATGAAGGTCTTGTTCTTAAAGATAGCCATGGACAGGTTCTGACTGGGAAGTCTTTCTTCTCCCTCACCTAATCCATCTTATTGCACCTTGAGCCCAATTTGTCCTCCAAGGATAGAGAGAGCATCTTGCTAGTGTGTATGTTGTTGGTCTGTCATTCGGTTGTGTCCAACTCTTGGCGATCCCATGGACCATTGCATGTCAGGCCCTTCTATCCTTCATTATCTCTTGAAGTCTGTCCAAGTTCATGTTCATTGTTTCCATTACACTATAGCATACCATCTTTGCTCTACTATTCATTTCCATACTATTAACAACGTTTAAATCAGATAAAAGCAGAACTGGCGTAAGTGAATATACATAAATGTGACATTTCTTCCAGTTTTATTGTTTACTGTTCTATTTAACTTAGCAACCATTTTTTCTCATTATTTATTTATTTAATATTTTAGTTTTCAGCATAAGTTTTCACAAGAGTTTGAATTACAAATTTTCTCCCCATTTTCTACCCTCACCCCACTCCAAGATGATATATATTCTGATTGCCCCGTTCCCCAGTCAACCCTCCCTTCTGTCACTCCACTCCCCCATCCCCTTTTCCCTTGCTTTCTTGTAGGGCAAGATAGATTTCTATGCCCCATTGCCTGTATATCTTACTTCCTAGTTGCATGCAAAAACTTTTTTTTTGAATGTCTGCTTTTAAAAATTTGAGTTCCAAATTCTCTCCCCTCTTCCCTCCCCACCCACCCTCCCTAAGAAGGCAAGCAATTCAACATAGGCCACATGTGTATCGTTATGCAAAACCCTTCCACAATACTCATTTTGTGAAAGACTACTGTATTTCCCTCCATCCTATCCTGTGCCCCTTTATTGAATTTTCCTCCCTTGACCCCTGTCCCTTTTCAAAAGTGTTTGCTTTTGATTACCTCCTCCCCCTATCTGCTCTCCATTCTATCATCCCCGCTTTTTATCTCCTTCCTCCTTCTTTCTGTGGGGTAAGATACCCAATTGAGTTTGTATGTTATACCCTCCTCAGGTCAAATCTGATGAGAGCAAGATTCACTCATTCCCCCTCACCTGCCCCCTCTTCCCTTCCTACAGAACTGCTTTTTCTTGCTACTTTTATGCGAGATAATTTACCCCATTCTCTCTCTCCCTTTCTCCCTCTCTCAATATATTCCTCTCTCATCCCTTAATTTGATTTTATTTTTTAGATATCATCCTTTCATATTCAACTCACCCTGTGCCCTCTGTCTATATATATATATATATAAATACACACACACACACATATGTATATTCCCTTAAGCTACCCTAATACTGAGGTCTCATGAATTATACACATCATCTTTCCATGTAAGAATGTAATTAAAACAGTTCAACTTCAGTAAGTCCCTTATGATTTCTCTTTCTTGTTTACCTTTTCATTCTTTTCTTGATTGTTGTGTTTGAAAGTCAAATTTTCTATTCAGCTCTGGTTTTTTCACTGAGAAAGCTTAAAAGTCCTCTATTCTATTGAAAATCCATATTTTTGCCTTGGAGCATAATACTCCGTTTTGCTGGGTAGGTGATTCTTGGTTTTAATCCTAGCTCCATTGACCTCCGGAATATCATATTCCAAGCCCTTCGATCCCTTAATGTAGAAGCTGCTAGATCTTGTGTTATTCTGATTGTGTTTCCACAATACTCAAATTGTTTCTTTCTGGCTGCTTGCAATATTTTTTCCTTGATCTGGGAGCTCTGGAATTGGTGACAATATTCCTAGGAGTTTTCTTTTGGGATCTTTTTGAAGAGGCGATCAGTGGATTCTTTCAATTTCTATTTTGCTCTGTGGCTCTAGAATATCAGGGCAGTTCTCCTTGATAATGTCTTGAAAGATGATATCCAGGCTCTTTTTTTGATCATGACTTTCAGGTAGTCCAATAATTTTTAAATTATCTCTTCTGGAATCTATTTTCCAGGTCAGTGGTTTTTCCAATGAGATATTTCACATTGTCTTCCATTTTTCATTCCTTTGGTTCTATTTATTAATATCTTGACTTCTCATAAAGTCACTAGCTTCCACTTGCTCCAATCTAATTTTTAAGGTAGTATTTTCTTCAGTGGTCTTTTGGACCTCCTTTTCCATTTGGGTAATTCTGCCTTTCAAAGCACCTTCTCCTCATTGGCTATTTGGAGCTGTTTTGCCATTCGAGTTAGTCTATATTTTAAGGTGTTATGTTCTTCAGTATTTTTTTGGGTCTCTTTTAGCAAGTCATTGAGTTGTTTTTCATGGTTTTCTCATATCACTCTCATTTCTCTTCCCAATTTTTCCTCTACTTCTCTAACTTGCTTTTCCAAATCCTTTTGAGCTCTTCCATGGCCTGAGGCCAGTTCATGTTTTTCTTGGAAACTTTTGATGTAGGCTTTTTGACTTTGTTGACTTCTTCTGGCTGTGTGTTTTGGTCTTCTTTGCCACCAAAGAAAGATTCCAAAGTCTGAGTTTGAATCTGAGTCCCGTTTCACTGCCTGGCCATGTTCCCAGCCAACTACTTGACCCTTGAGTTTTTCGTCAGGGTATGACTGCTTGTACAGTAGAGAGTACTTGTCCCAAGCTTGAGGGGTTGCACTGTTGTTTTCAGAGCTATTTCTACACAGCAGCTCTGCCACACCAGCACTTCTCTTCCCTGAAGAACCACCAACCTGGATTGTGACTCAGATCTTAAGCAGGTTCTGCAGTCCTGCTCTGATCCGCCACTTAATTCCTCCCACCAGTGGGCCTGGGGTTGGAAGCAACTGCAGCTGTAATTGTGTCCTCAGAGCTGTACCACCTCTGCTGCCCCTGGGGAGGTAGTCGAACCTCAAACTCCTTTCACTCTGTCCCCCACAGTTTTTCCCACTAACCTTCTTTGTTGTCTTTGGTGTTTGTGGGTTGAGAAGTCTGATAACTGCCACAGCTCACTGATTCAGGCGCTAGGGCCTGTTCTGCCTGGCTCCTGGTCTGATTGGTCCAGGCACAGGTCATGCTGGGCTCTGCTCCCCTCTGCTCCCAGCTGCATGCAATAGACCTTACCCAGTGACCATCCAAGCTGTCCTGGGCTGGAGCCCTGCTTCCCTCTGCTATTACGTGGGTTCTGCAGCTCTAGAATTTGTTGAGTTATTTTTATTTTTGAGGACCTGGGTCGGAGCTCACACAAGTCCCTGCTTTCCAGCTGCCATCTTGGCTCTGCCCTAATGTATAATCCTAATTTAGCAACTATTAAGCCCCCACTGTAATCAAAATCTTGTATTCAGTTTGGGGTTAACAAAGATCAAGTCAGGATGTCCTCACAATTCATTGCACAAGCATTTATTAAGTGTTTATTATATGCCAGGTATTGTGGTGACAAATATAACAACAAAACAGTCTCTTTCCTTAAGGGAGTTTATATTCTTTGGGAGAATGGGAAAAACATATATCAAAGTAAAGAAATAGGACAATGTCATAATAATTTCTGAGGTGGGGAGACCACACTACAAACGTGGGCATCAAGAAGGATCTTCTGTGAGAGGTGCTGTGGGATCTGAGCCTTGAAGGAACCTAGGGATTCTAAGAGGCAGAGGTGCATTCTGGGAAGGAGGGGCACGCCTGCAAAGGCACTGAGGTGGGAGATAAAGTATTAGGTATTGAGAATGGCAGACAGGTCTTGTTTGGATTATAAAATGGAGGAAAGGGAATAGGTACAAGCAAACTAGGAAAGTCAGTGTGAAGCTTGTGTCAGGGTGTGGTTTGGGGGAAGAGGTTACTTTCACTTGGTGCGTCAGAGAGGCTTTACGGAGGAGCTGGTATTTCATTTCAGTGTGGAAGGTAAAGAAGAATTTCAAGAGGCAGATAATTTAAGGGGATCAATCCTAGGCCTAAGTACCGTAAGCAAAGACATAGTGATTGAGGAAAGACAGAACAAGAAAGGGGGGGGTGACTGAAATGTAACGTAGGTTAAAAGATTATAATCTAGAGCTAATACGGATCTCTTGAGATCATCTGATCTAACCTTTTCTTTTATAGAAGAAACTGAGTCCCAGGGAGGTTAAATGATTTGCCCAAGATCTTTCAGGTACTAAACACCGAAGTGGATCTGAAACAAAGTCAGGACCAGACTATGGGAACATCATTTTCTCTCCCTGCCCTGCCCCCCCCCTGCAACTTTTCTTTAGGTCAGGAACCATTTTTGTATTCACACCTAGGTTAATGTTTCTTAAATATACTCCCTCCTTTCCTCTCTACTTCACCTAAAAGGAATCTCTTATTAATCACTTCCTTTGCTCTACAATGTTTCCCCCCTTTCCAGTATAAATTCAAAGTACAGAATATAATTGTAAAAAATGCTTAAATCAATCAGTTTCCTAAGTTGTCTCCACTTCAACCCCACATCGACCCCCTTCTTTCAGAATGTGCGTCTCATAGGGCTTTCATTGTTGTGTTTAGTTTGGGACCTTCTTTGTTAGAAGACTAGATTTGCCTTATAAATGTCCAAGGTGAACTCAAGGTTGAAGCTGTACCATTGCACTAGAGATCTAAGATGCAATATATTTAGTTAATTCTTGTGACGTTCAGAGGGCACCTAGCCTTACAAAGCCATTAGCATTCAGAGGCCATCATTATCAGACAGGCATCCAATCATAGTGTGCATTAGAAAATTAGATGTGTTGATTAAAGATACAATTATTGTGGGTGTGTTTATACATCAAACTAAGATGGTGTTTAAATCTGCAAGAGAATGTTGTTTTGCTTCTTTGGGGGGTGCATAGGGAGGGGGAAGTATTATGTTTCTTCTTTCCCCCTAAATCTATATTTCAGAATGTATTCTTTTTAGTAATTTTTGGGGAAAGTGTTTTTTTTCTCCCACTCATAAGAATGAATCGGTTGTGGTACTCTAGGGGACATTATTAGAAAACAGTGATGGTTCTAATGTGGATTGCCAAATAAGTGTGAAACCAGTGGAGAAACTTCATGCACAACACATTAAAATAGACAAGTGGGAGGATGGTCCTGTAGCAATGAACCATCTAACATTGGGGACTTCTATGTTCTTGTGACCGTGTGAGAAATTGTGCTGAAAACCGAAGATTTTTCTAGAATGGGCTCATCTCACAATGGAGAACCTGGGCGATAGAGTAGACCATGATTGTTAGAGCTAGAAGGGGGCCTTAGAGATCATAGAATCCCAAGTTCTCATTTTATTTTATTGCGTTTTTTACATTACATTTTATTTTATTTTTAGTTGTTAATTCTATCTCTCCCTTCTCTCTGCCCCTACCCATGGAGAGGCAAGAAAAACAAAAGTGTTACAGATATGTATCATCATGTAAAACAAATTCTTGTATTGCCCTGTCCCCTTCATCCCTTCCCAAAACCAAAGAAAGAAAGGAGGAAGGAAGGAAGAAGGAAAGAAGAGAGAAAACATGTTTCACTTTGCTTTGGTCCATCAGTTCTCTACATGGAGGTGTATAGTATTTCATCATGGGCCTTTTGGAATTGTGGATGGTCATTGTCTCAGTCAGGGTTCTTAAGTCTTTCAAAGCTGATTATCTTTATAATAGTTGTTATACAAATTATTCTCCTGCAAACCCATCTCTATAGTGAAGAAAATATTTAATTGAATTGATAAGTCATTTGAGATCAGTTTCATGTCTCCTTTCCACAAGACCATATTTTTTTTGGCAAGGGGTATAGAGTGCAAGCCGTTGTTATAGAGTCTTTAGTAATTTTGGAATGCATTCACCAAGACAATGATTATTATAGAGTAGGCTAAGCTGATGTACATAGATTATCTCCCCTTATGAAAACATAAAGGATAATAGTGCAGAGGGTGCTGGTCTGTAAGTGTGGATCCAGCAAATCGTACCCCCAGGGACTTTAATCTCTAATGTTACAGCCTTCTACACTACCAAGATAAGGCACTTTCCTGCTGTGAGCTTAATCAGGTGCTTGAGCTTCAATGGGGAAGGTAGGAACTTCCTTTGGGAAACCTGTAAGAATGAACTGCAGAAAAGGGTTAGTCAAAGTAATATTTGTAAAGTATTTCTACATCCTGCTTTCTAGTCCTTTGTCATGTATTTTCATATAAGCTGAAATTGTTCTTTCTACCAGAGGGAGGAAATACATCCATAAACAGCGGGTTTCCTTGAGGAAAATGGCTATTGAAAGCATACCTAAAAACTAGGAAACAGTTTAGCAGAGGTGACCTGACAGAATCTGACAGGGATATTTAAGGGGATGAGAGAGTTGGATATTTGACCTTCTACTAATAGCTTCTTAGATGAGCACCTAGAAGTACACTTTTGTATGTATTTGTTTCTTGCGATACACTTGAACTTACTTGGGCTCCTTGAGAATAAGGATAGTTTCTTTTTTGTATCCAAATGCTTAGCCCACAGTCTGGTACACACTAGGCACTTAACTAAATGCTTGTTGATTGATTGACAAGCCATCTTTACTACCTTAGACAACTCTGAGTTTCAGTTTCCTCACCTCTATAAGGAGGATAACCACTAACAAGCCTCCACTTTCTCCCAGAATTTTTGTGAGGGTCCAAATATGACGACATATTAAGGCATTTTGGAACCACATACCAGGAAGTGACTTTATGCAGTCATTGTCTTGCTATTATATTTTTGGAAAAAATTCATGTTTTTGAAAGGATGCACCAAATTTCTGTAGATGTATAGAAAATTCATAACCTCTTAGGTGAAAGAAGTTTACTGCGCAAACCATCAAAGAGGGAAATATTTATCCAGGATCTACTTTGCTAGCCTTTATGGAGGATACACCAAAAACGTCTAGGACAATATGCTTTCTATAAGGAGTTATAGTCCAGTGGAGGAGAGGAGAAGCAGAGCTGAAATAACCTTGCAGTTGGAGTCAAACACTTGAATTTGAGTTTTGGCTCTGATGTTAATTAGCTGTGAGCAAATCACTTAACCCCTCTCTTCCATTTCCTTTCTTATGGTGTTTTCAATACTTATCTCACAAAGTCATTTTTAGAAAAGCTCTTTATAAATTGTGATCATTATAGAAATGTGAGCAGATTTATTAAGATAGAAATTAGTGAATGGTTAGAATAACATTAGATTTTTAATAACAGTTCAATATATCAATAAAAGAGCCTTCACAAAATAGTATGGACTAATTCTCAAATGAGTTACATAGATGGTGACTGGTTTTGGGAGAAGAAACTTCAGTTCGTCTTGTCAAGTGGGTTCATTTATAAAAGAACTTACGGTGGCAGTGGTTGGACAGGTAGGATTTGGATGAGGACAAATGATGCCCTGGGAAATCCCCTCTCCCATGTCAGCCTGACAAATCTAATACTTAAAAGGTAATGTGAACAAAGAGTTAACGCTGAATTAAATTATTTCTTCTCTCTTTTTTTCTTGATGCCTGTGGCTTTTATATCATCTTCATTTCCATTTTTATTCCTTCTCCTGTAACTAGTAAGCCATTCTTTGTACAGAGATTTAAAAAAGAAAGAGGGAAAAAGATTGGTTCAGTAAAACTAATAAATGTATTTACTTTGTGTGAGAGTATTGCAGTTTTCCCCACCTTCAGGACCTCATTTCTATGGTGAAGAGTGGGTGGTCACTCTGTATTTTTGTTAGTGTGGTTTAGTGGAAAGAGTCCTAGCTCTGGAAGCAGAGGGCCTGGGTTCAAAGTCCATTTCTGATGGTTACTACCTAGGTGAATTTGGGTAAATGATTTAACCTCTCTGAGTCCACTTTCCTCATTTGGAAAATGAGAGGGTTCTACTAGGCAGTCTCTGAGTTACCTTTTAATCTACATCTATGATCCTATCTTGATAGGGGTAGAGGCCAGGGCTGAATATAGGGCTTACCATACCAGAAGGGATCATGGAGAGTAGTATCTTTTCCTTAATGGTGGTCTTTATAGGCCATTTTATAGGAATAAATGAATTGTGTAATGCTAAACTCTGGTAGTGGAGTCATGCAAATATCTTAGGCCAAATCCTTCCTGATGCTAATTTCAATGCTAAAGTTCACTGAAGAGTGTTTCAATATGTCTGAATAAGAAATGAATACTCTCTGGGGCCAAGGAACTTTCAGCCTAAATATACTGAATTTAATTGTAAAAAGAAGAAAGAAAAAAGCTTTTCTCTGGAGACTTTTTCCTCAATGTGATATTATTTCATCCTTTTGTGTATGTGGGGGGAGGGAGTAGAGATGTCCTCTTTACCCTTCAACCTTATTTTTTCTATCATAAAGTGTGCTACATTTAAAGTCACTTGGAATTCTAATCTGTTTTAAATTAAGTGATGTAAATTTATCTCTTACGTTTTTATGTCATCATTAGTAAGTGTAGAGAAATAAGAAAAATAAAGTAATGTAGGTAATTGACTATTTTGCAAAAGTGTGAAGGACTGATTGTTTCTGTGACAGTGAAGGCTGCGCCAATAATAAGGAAGAGCAAATGAATCTTGTTAAATGCTTCTTAGAATTCTCTGTTGGTTGGGGTAACTGCAAAGCTATTAAAACAAGGTTTACCAGGTCATACAGTGATTGCCAAATAAAAGCAACAGGAAATAAAGTGCAAGATGTTTGCTTAGGATTTCTTCCCCTTTTGTTTTTTTTATTTATTTTTTTTATCTGTCTTGAACTCTGCGGGACATGCTCAGAGTTTTTCTTTCACGGTAACTGTGACCCACAAATCTTTCTTGTTGTGTCTTTTGAATCTCTTTCAAATAGCTTCTAAGTTTCTTTTTTGAAGTTGCTAATAAAACCAAAACCAAAACCTCCAAGAAGAATAACCGACTTTCAATCGGCACCTTTTGGTGTAGCTGTTTCAAAAGTGGCCATCTTCATCTTGGGCGATAATATAATTGACATTTTTCAAAGTTGTTTGAACATGGAATTAATGATTGAAATTGGTAGTGATCCAGACTTCAGCAAACTGATCATACTATCCTCATATGTAAAGGAAAAGAAACACTGGGAAGATAAATTACTTGCCCTAGGCCACATAATCAAGCCGACTTGCTGGTGGAGGCTAAAGATCACATTCTTGACTTTTAGGTACTTAAATGCTTCAGCCATGCTGTCTTACTAGTGAAATGAGACTGGGGGGCCTCAATTCAGTTCCAGGGAACATTTGTTTATTCACAACACAGCTTTCTGTGATTTAGACTAGATCCTTTAAAAGGAAATGGGAAGAGGAGGACGAGAGAAAATCTCTTCTCTGAATTTGTGCATCAAAGGACCCAGTAGAGAGATGTAAATGATTTTCACCAACATTGTTATTCATTTAACATAACATTGTGATGTAAAGGTAAATGTAAAGCATATATAAATATGCTATAACATATTATGGATAGACCGTGGTATTAAATGTGCTATTTTGCCACAATATCATATATAAAAATTGTATATATATATATATATACATAGTTATATGGCTTATGTGCTATTAAAATACCATTTTACCACATATATATAGACTATTATTAAATATGCCATTATGCCATATTGTACATGAAATATGCTATTAAACATATTATAATACTATATAATTTGGCACTTTAGGTGGGAGTTGAACCTGTGATTTCATTAGCGTAGAGCACTCCTTCCACTGATGCCAATCAACACCTTGATTGTAACTTATAGTTTTAGGGAGTTACAGGAGTCATAGAGAGATTGCGTGCCTTGCCCATAATCACATAGCTACCATAAATCTGAGTCAGAATTTGAACTCAGGTCTTCCTGACTTCTATCAACTATGCCATGTCCTTTCCTAAATATGCATATCACCTATTACCAACAATGTTATGTATTGATAGTACAGATTGAATCTATTTTCCAAGAATCAACTTAGCTGACTCTAGAGAGACATATAACTGGTAGTCTGGTCCCCTGCCAAAACACACGCACACACACACACACACACACACACACAGTTTTTTTTTTGTCATGGCAATCCAGAAGAAAAAAATAAATGCAAAATGGCATTCATACATGAATTCTTTCATTTCTGCATTGGCATAGTGGTGGGAAAGGGATCAGAGAGTGCTAAGAATCATAGCTTTTAGACCAGCGATAAGTTAATTAGACTGCTGAGATCCTTGTTCAATGAGCAATGTGTGTATGTATTGTTGGAGGAGCTGCATCATGTCCACTAACCAGTGCTCCGTTGGTAGGTACTCTTGCAATGTCAGGACAATGTGAGGGCAGCCTCTAGCAATATGCGTAGACCTCTTGTGGGGAATATTCCTGTGGGGAAATTTTTGGGAAGTTATCAACAGGGGTCTCACAGAATAGGCAAGCATGGATATGTTGTGACTTGAATCACTGGAAGGAGCTCCTAAATTCATGATATCACAAATCCATTTCAGCATTGAGATTATTATAAGTGGAAAACTACTTTGTATATATTTGTGTTTATCAGCTTTACATTTAACTCATATAGACTTACATATGTACTTGTCTCTAGACAATAGAATCTATTTCTGGGGGTATTGTTTCATTTTTGTGCTTGTAATCTCAGTGTCTAGCATACTGCTTGGTACATAGTAATTCTTAATAAATGTTTGCTGATTAATTGACTGATAGGCAGGATGGAATAATCATAGCAATATAAACTTAGAGCTGGAAAGTATTAGTGGTCCTATAGTCCAATCTCATTTTACAAAAGGTGAAAATGAAGCTCAGGAACTTTCATTCAAGCCCTGCCTCTGTATTTCCTAGTTATGTGACCATGGGCAAACCATTTTACTTCTCAGTGTCCTGGATAACTCTCCAAGACTATAAGTCACAGATGGAGTAGGATGGATGTGAGTACAAACTCAAGTCCATGAGTTTAAGAACTTTATTTTGTCTTCCAGGAGTTCAGAAATGGAAGCGGGACCTTTTATAGAATCTTCCTTGGCTGAACTAAAGGACAGAAGTTGCTGATATTTGAGGCACTAACTAGTTAACTCAAGGTTTTTGGGCTTGAAACCAGGGAAACTGAGGGTCTAGAATGGCCTAGTCTGCCCCAGGAGCCAGAGTCCTTCAACTCACCAGTCATTTTTCTGGATATTTTTCCAGTTTATCTCCTCATTTTAAAAATCCAAATCTCTAGGTCATTAAGGAGAGAAAGTTGTCCATTGAAGACTCAAGGATTTCAGTGTCCAGAGAATTTAAGAATGATGGGAATCCTGCATCAGATTTTCATTTAGAGACTGATGGCTCATCACTCAGCGTCACATGATGAATCTGTAGCCACGTTCTCTATAGGCAGCACATTGTTTCACATTGCATTATGCATTATATGCAGACTAGCTAGCTGTATGTGATCCTAGGCAAAATTATGGAGTATAGCCTGAACCAGATTAAAATGTAACTGGGAAATGTTCAACAAAATAAATGAAAATGTAAAACATAGAAAGTGTTAATTTGTGGTTTTCTGGGTCAGTATGGAACCCAATGTGATCCATTTCTAATTGAGTTTGATACCATTAATTTACATTGTTGAAAGCAGTTACCAAACTGGGAATTAGCCAGACCAATGAAATCATAGGTCTGGACTTCCCTTCATTCTGTGGACATGGCAAACCCTGTTTAAATAGCTTTGTAGGCACCACAACTAGCCAAGAGAATTAGGAGTTTTTAATATGATTCACTTGCTTCTATTTATAAGTGACATGGCAGTCACTGTCAGAGAAAAATTATCAGTCATTCATACTTTTTTGAAATAATTATCTACATTATATTTTTCTTATTTATTTTTACTAATGACATATAATGTAAAGGGATGTTTACATTAATTAAAAGAATTTGAATATTCCAAGCACTTATTATTATTATCCTACATTGTTATCCCTACCACACTTCAAGGATTGATGAATTTGTTGTCGTGGGCACTCATCGCGCTGATACAGATTGCTGCTTCTCTTGGACTTACTAAATTGTCTTCATGAGCTATAGTGGCTAAAAAAGTTCGTAGAATCATTGGATCTTGGATGAAGAGCTAGAAGGGACTTCAGAAACCATCTTGTCAAACCTCCTCATTTTATAGACAAGAAAACTGAGGTCCAGGGAAGTAGAGTTACCTGACTAAGTCATGTGGGCACTGTGTCAATGGTGGAATTCCTCAGTCTGTAGCCATGTTTCTTGTGGGGAGTCTTTTCAAACTTAGCTCAACTAGTCCTCAGATGAGAGCCTATCCCCAGTCCTGTACCTGAATCCTTTCAGGATGAATGCCAGCAGTTATACATTCCATTGGTATAGGCTTTGAGAACTCAAAGTCATCTCCATGTCAGGAGGAGATAGAGAAGGACATTCATAGAGAATATAGATTATTATAATTCTTGACATTTATAATTTAAAGTATATTAGCTCATTTGATTCTTACAATACCCTTGAGATAGGCACAAGTATTTTAGAAATAAGAAACTCAGTGGGAGTGATATCTACATTGGGAGGAATTCATTTATAATATTCATTCTATCTACATTGAGGGAAGAGTGGCATAATGGCACAGTAGGTAGAGAGCCAGGCTCATAGCCCAGAGTGGGTTCAAAAGCACTCTAACACAGCTTAACGTTGGGCAAATCACAGCCTCTCAGGTTCTAGATAATCTCTCAAGATCAGAAGTTGTGGAGAAGGAGCTGAGCTGCACTGGTTTAGGAAGTTTCTTTACTGGTTGTTCATCGTGTCAGTTAAATCATTAGTTTAGTCCCTCACCCTAGCCCCTAGAAGGCTAGAACTAGAAGGGAACCTCTAAGATCATTCAGTTCAATGACTTACATTATAGACAGGAGAATGAGTCCCAGAAAAATTAAGTTATTTATCCAAGGTTACACAGTTAATTGCTTACAGGGCTGGAATTAGAACTCAAATTGTCTGATTTTCAGTACAGTGTTCTATCTTATATTGTGTAGCTCACCAATTTGGAATTTGGGACATATTCACTTTTTATTTTTCCCTTCAATCTTGGGACAAAGTCTGTGATTTTCTCCACAGGGAGATCCATATTACCAGCTATCAGAGTTCCTTTAAAGGAAAGAGGCAAGGTGTGTGTGTGTGTGGGTGTGTGTGTGTGTGTGTGTGTGGTGTGGTGTGTGTATGTATTCTTCCCCAATCTCCTTAAAAAACCCCAAGTGCTGGGGATATCCTTGCACAATCTTCCTGACCCTCATGCCTTTGCACTGGCTGTACCCCATGTCTAGAATGCACTTCCTCCTTACCTTCATCTCAAGAGTTCCTCTCTTCCTCTACATTGTAGCTCAGACACCATCTTCTCATGGAGCTTTTTATGACCCCCTCCCAATTACGCCTACCTCCCAATTATTAGCTCTTTCCCAAACTACCTTGTATTTATTACTTTGCTTGTATTTTTATTTATCCACTTTATATTTATGGGGTGTGTCTGTGTATGTAAGGTCTATATCTGTTATATCTACACACACACACACACACACACACCCATTGTTTCCCCCTCTATAGTGTAACTTCTTGTGGGTAATGATTGTATCATTCTTTGGACATGTATCATCAGTGCCCGGTTCAACGTTTCACATATTAGGCACTTAATAATATTTTTTTATTGAATACATTTTCACCTTGATTGTGTATTAGCTGTAGGAGAAAGATCACCAGCAGGTGGATTTAATTACTTTTATTTATAACTTCCACTAATTCTCATTCATGACTCCTTTAAATCCTCCATGGGGCGTCTACCATCACACAGATTCCAAACGAGTGTGCATGCTGTCCATAGATTATCTCTCCTTTATATGACTGTCCTACCTCTTTTCTGATGATAGAGCTCTCTGATGAATTTCTTTAAATCACTTCTCCTGCACAATTCTTCCTGGGTGATACCCACATGCTCCTCTTCATTTCCCTTGAGGGGGCTCACAGGATTAATTTGTAGAGTATCATAGATTTAGATCTTCAAGGGCCTTGGACTTCACCTAGTCTGACCCTTTATTTTAGAGGTGAGGAAACAGAAACTCAGGTTAAATGCCTTAACAAAGATGCACAGGTAGCAAGTGCAGAAGTGGGGTTTTTTATCTAAGTTTTCAGAGCTTGTGGTTTTCCATGACTTGTAGCAACAGTATTCGCATCTCTTGAAAAATATTCCTGCTAAAAAGATAGACCTTTGTTTCTGGGAGAACCTTGGGGGTCCTTAAAAGCCACATAATTTCTTTTTTCTTTTCTTTTTTTGCAGGGGGGAAGGCAGGGCAATTAGGGTTCAGTGACTTGACCAAGGTTACACAGCTAGTAAGTGTGTCAAGTGTCTGAGGATAGATTTGAACTCAGGTCCTCCTGAGTACAGGGCAGGTGCTCTACTCCTTACGCCACCTAGCTGCCCCCACATAATTTCTCAAAGGCAATTTGGGTTACTCTCCAATTCTGGGTTCAGTTCATTATCCATCTATAGTGTTTATGTAATTATGGACAAGCTTTATGAATTGCTGTCCAACTGTTCTTCTGTATCACAGTCAAGAGGCCAAAGGTATCTTCATCCACTTAGTTTTCCAGTGTAGATAATTAGGATATATATACATATTAATATATATATATATATATGTATATACACACTACACATGCTGAATTTTTTGGCTGCAGAAACTCATGAAGATTTTCTCCTAGGATGCATAACGGGGTTGTCATCTTCATAGGTAGAGGGAATATCTATTATGAGATCACAGCTTCTTGAAGTATGATAATATATTTAAACAGTTAATTAGGTGGAGAAACGGAGATGAACACAGTTATTGGCACATTCAGGAAAACATTAAGAAGGGAGTACACAGTTTTTTGAGGAGGTATGTTGGTCCAAACACAGTTTACTAAACATAAACAAAACCACAGGGGATGCTGATCAAAATAAGTTTTATAGTCCTTTAAATTTACTCTATATAGCAGCACCCATTTGAAGAACAGCAACGTGCTAATTACCATTTACTCTTATCTGTTCATTTAAGTAGCATATCTATTTGGCCACACTTTGTAAATGGTAGTTCATGTTGCTGTAGGTATGTGAAAAGAATAAAGCAGCATTTTCTTCCTTATTTTTTTTTTGCCAAGAAGGTTAATTAGACTTTAAAACTCAATCAGACAGTCTTTCCCTCCTTCCCTCCTCAGCTTGTTCCAAATGAGTGAGTGAATCACTGATAACCAAAGGGATTTGTAGACATAAACCAAGATGACAGGCAATGTAAAAATCTACCAAGCTAACCAGCAGATCTGTCCATTATTTTACAATTATACTACTTATATTGATATAATGTAAAACTCAGCTAAGCATAGGAATTGGATCCTGCCCATCTCAGCTGATTTAGGATTTTTACTTATAATTTTATGGAAATGTAATGTCTTTTTTTATGAAAGCACTTAGTATTCTTAAAAATAAAATGCTGCTGCTGTGTTTTTGTGGTTTCACTGTTTCTCTTCCATATTCCTCTACAATTATGTCTTTGAGTTATATTGATTCGTAGGATGAGGAATTTTGAGAGGGTATCTTTTAACCCTGGTAGATTTTTGACCTGCCTTTGATTAAAATGAGTTTACTGGCTTGGCTTTCAAACCTCCTTTGATTATATAGCTTTTGTTCTCTGAAAGAGAGACAGGACTCCCTGGTTCCTCAGGCAGATGTCAGGCCTCTGATTTACATTTCATGAAAGCCACTTGTAAAAGCAGAGCAAAGGCTCTGATTGACAAACAGTCACCGTGGCTCCTCGTCATCATGCCCTCCTAGGCTGGCATCCTAGGCTTGGCCTGCCAAGTTCTCTTCATAACATTATCATGCTGCTGCCCTTCAACACAATCCAAGAAATCTTTTAGACCAAGAATGAGGGTAAATGATTTATTTCTTCCATTATCTTTTGATTTGACAACAAAACCCAGAGAGTAAAAACAGAGTAGCTGAAACTAACATGTTCTACATTGATAAGATGTACCCTAATGACTGACTTTGTGAAGGTACACAATAATGCAACACCAGCAGAGACACAATAGGGAAATCTACTTAAGATAAAAATAACTATTATTAACATATAATGAGATGGGTGAAGCTGAGAGATTCAGGGTGTTATTTGTGTAGTCTTCAACATGTAAATAAAGCGTAGCAATAAGATCACATAGAATCAGAAGTGTTACTGAAATACGCTCCATAGAAGTTTTCCATTGATGTGGAGAAGTCAAAGTTAGGCAGTGAAAGGGAGGGAAGACAGGAGAGAAAAATCATTTTGCTGTCATAAGCAGTACATCTTTCCAATCGCATCTTGCGTAAAAATACAACATGGCACAGTGGAAAGACTGCTGGGGGCTCTGGCGTCAGAGGACCTGTTTACTTTGAATCAGTACCCAGGCTTGGCCAGTCCTTGCCAATGAGCAAGGACTGAAAAGTGAAAGGGACGTGACAGAAACAGTTCAAAAACCACTGGAGAGTAACAGTACGAATTGCTGTTTGTCACCTTCCTAAGATCTTCCTAGAGTGCTACCAATCTAATCCCCAAAGAGTCTCCCTTGGATACATGCTCTCATGTGACTTTCTTCCAGCACATTTGCTCTAATTTTATTTAATCACTTTCCCTCCCAGCAAGTTTCTGTCCAGTGAAGAGAGCCCCTTGTGGCAACTGGTCTTGCCATAAACCTCATGACTTTTGTTGGGCTGTGTGGGCACAGCCTACGAAGGCTGCAACATTTTCTGATTTGACTGCACCCATAATGGAACTGTCCTTTACACTGTTGTTGCTAGTGCTCCTTCTGTAGCAGCAAGCACCCTAGCATACTCAGGGTGGCCTGCTAGCACAGTTTCTTTAATCTGCTTTTAAAGGAAAGCAACTTTAAAGGGGTCAACAATCTTCTTTAATTACATTCACTAGTTCAGGGGAAAAGTCAGCCCCCTGAATGATAGAGAGATAATACAGAGAAAATACAAGCAGAGAAATTAGCGTAAGGACCAACAGACAGGGCTCTGACTGCCTGAATCAAAGGAACATTGCTATACACTTTACATACATCGCTGGATAAGGAGAGCCTTTACATCTGAGCAGTCGGGGAGCTCTGAATATATGGCTACTCGGAGTCTCGACCAGGGAATCAAAAGATCCTTCTCATAAGTGAATCCCCAAAGCAAAATACCAACTCAGAGTACACATACACTTCTCAGGGCCAGAAGGCATCACGACCCTCATGACTCTGCCTAATCAACTTAGTACCAAAAGATGTGAAAGCCTCCTACAAGCAAGCCTCCGCTAAGAAAACTTCCCTTAATGGGCTCCACGTGAGGCCTATTAATGGGGGGAATATCTTCATACGCCATTAACGTTACACCTTCTCTCCCCCATCAGACCATACTCTCTGTGACCATGGTATGTCAAGTCACTTCCATGATACACTGACTTTTACAGAGGTGTTTCCTTGTCCAATATGTCAAAATGTGCCCTACTCTTCCTTAGTAAGCATTGGACATTCTGATAGTCTGATAGTGAGTGAGTCAGGGAGAGGAAGAGCTGCCATGGGAAGGAGGAAAGATGTGGGTAATGATGTTTGAGTTATGCAGATAAATTTTATCTTTTACAACTTTGGACCAGTCTATGACCCTCAGAGGGTCCTTATTCCCAAGTGAGATGATTTATTATGCATGATTGGACTCCCGGGGTGAATCAAGGGACTTGCCTATGTATTCTAGGGCACTTTGTTTGCTAGATTGCTAGGATCACTCTTCTACAAAGTATAGCCATAGTTACTATAGGGCTCATTGTCTTTCCTGCTGTTATCTGGGAATGGGTCATGTTCAGGTAGCAGGTGATGACTGACCCACAATCCTGGAGTCCTTTTTAATCACCTGTGAAATTCATGGCTGTCACCTGGGACCCCACTCCACATAAGCTATGTCAGTGTAGGTCAATGATTGACCTCTGAGGCCAACAACAGCTTCTCAATTTATAAAATAGATGCTTTCAGTGGCTTTCACCTCAGTCTCTGGGCACAGCCTCGCTGATGTCTGTGAGGTAAACCAGAATCTTGGCTTCAGAAAATGAAATCTTCTGGTTTTCATTTAAGGCTGTATGAAGCTTGTCAGTTTTGTCCTGAGGTTGCTTTGATGAAATTTCTTTCTTTCTTTTTTTTGGTCAGCTCTGTTTCATGCCTCCGAAGTTTTGTTTTGAGTTTTGATTTCATCCGAGGATTTTATTTTTAGTTTCAAAGGGGTCAAATCTGCAAGATTCAGAAAACTTCACAGAAGTTTTTGACCAGTTTTTTTTTCCCGCCTCCCCAACCAATTAAGAATTTCCTCATTAATTTCTAGTCTGAGAAAGCTGATGAAGTCAGTGGGGTTTGACATTAATTGGGCTTGGGATTGAATTCAGGGACCCTGGCACCTGCTTAGACAATATCCAAATTTCCAGCTGTGGCAGCCTCCAAATGACTACATTGCTTTTGGAGTGGCCACAGAAAAATTTTTCAGGACTTAGGACTGGGAATGGATTTACTGACTCTATTGCGTACCTCCAACTAGTCTATTAGTTACAATTGTAACTAATGTTTTCCTTAGAAAGAATTGTTATATATTTTCTGCTAACTTGTTTATATAAATGTTTTGCTAATATGACATTGTATTCTGATGGGCATAGGATAGTATGCGTTCTTTTTAGTCTCTAAGGTTCCCAAAGAACATAGCATAACATTAGGACAAGCGTGGTAGAGTGGAATTCTCGATGGATCAGAGGATCCTAGGGCTTGAATTCCACCTCTGCCATTTACTGCCTACGTGACCTCAGGCAAGTCATAACTTCTCTGGGGCCTTGGTTTCATCTTGAAAATGAGGCATTTGAACTAGCCAGCCTCTGAGATTTTTCCTGGCTCTAAACTGATGATCTTATGAGCATCCACACTGCCTTTAAAGTCCTTTGTTTTGAGTGGTATGTTGTTTTTATTTCTGGAAGACAGTAACCTGTTTGCAAGCCTCAGAGAAGATTTCAGGCAGTCCCATGCACCTGACATATGGGGTTGTATTGGGTTTCAGGAAATAGAAGAGGGGTGGAAATTCCATGACTCAATATTATTGACGCAAAGCTTTTCTAGGAATCATGGCAACATACGGCTATGGGAAGTTAGAAGATACAAGAAATAATGAAAATACTATAGTGTACTGAGCACACACACGCAGTTAAATATTCCATCTCCATCTTCCCCCCAGCTAACATCATCTTTTAACCAGCACAGGGGAACTCTTTAATGACGATGTCTCTGTACTATACTAGAGGATTTAGAAATAGCAGCTTCAACAGTTGTGGTAACTGGAAAGCAACACAAAGTAGAATTTGATCCGTAGCCAAAGGATTAATGCCAGATGGCTCTGGGGAGGAGGCTTCCAAGGGTTCTGCTGTTATCGAGCCTTCCTGGAAGGTGTCAGGAATGAATGCCAGACAGCTGGGACACGTGGCATTTTACAGATGGTAAACATGGCCACATGTACTCTTCACCCATCAACTTCTCTCACACAACAATACAGGACAAAACGTGCTAACGTTCAACAGTAAGATGGAGGAAGAAAAGCGATTGAGGCAGACTGCTGGGGGCAGGTTCTTACTAGTTGGAATCTTGACCCTATGGTACTGCTCTATCCAAAGATAGCCAGTCTGTATGAATTGGTAGCACACATGCCCTGATGCTGGAGGTCTGACCTGGCTACTTCCCTTCACCTAGATAAGACAGGTTATTGTTAAAAGGAATGTGGTTGAGTTAGCTCAAATGTTCACAGAGCCACATGAATCAGGGATTTCATCACCAACAGGGTTGGAAGGTCCTCTTCAGTCATCTGGTCCTATGAACTTGTTTGTCTCCCTTGGAACCCGATGTTATTATATTCTTGAGAGAGGAGGAACCCCTGGCTAGAGGAACAGTTGGCCTACATCTTTTACTAAGCAATAGAAAGGAACCGGGAAACTGGCCCGCACTGGTTAGGCTGCAAAGAGTAGCTGCCACAAATGACATATATCCCCAGGCTAGTCTAACTTATCTCTTTCTTGTGCTTGAGACACTTGTTAGCTCTGCACAAATTTGCTACAATTATGGGTCTTTTAATCATATGAGGGTCAAGAACCCTTACAGTCTAGTAGTGGGAATGAGTCTACCGATTGATAGGATCATGAACTGACAGCTGGGTTGTCACCTATGCCACCTTCCTCCTTTTAAAGATAAAGAAAGGGAGGCCTCAACAACTTAAACATCCTGCCCAAGGTCCCACAAGTCAGCAGTAGCTGAGCAGGTTTTGAATCCAGGTCTTCTGACTAAAAATCTTGAATGCTTTCCACTGTCACTTTCCTCTTGTGGATTTTGATTTGTACACCGTCTCAAAGAGACTCTTCTCATGAATTTGCTTCCTACATTTATTACTCTGCAGGAGAACAGTGGTCTCATGTGGCTGAACCGATTTAAAAATATTGTAAAGTCTGTTTCTCTATAATCTAGCAACCCCATTGCAAGAACTTTCTGTCTACACATTAGAGACAGCTAGAAATTCTTCCTTGATTACAGTAGTGCAGTCTCACTTGCTAAGGCCTTTAAAAAGACTATTATACATGTCAAATTAGTTAAGATGTGTCATTGAAGGCCTTTATTATAGATATCACATGTACAAGGCTATTTTGTGATAGATGATCTAAGAAATGTTGAGCTAGGTGAAACACTCTGCTAATAAGGAACAATGCATTTACCAGGCTATTGATTTCTTTCGTGAAGTGCAAATTAGCTAGTATCCTTTTTTATTTATTTTTTAAAATTTCTGTGTTAGTCATGTTGTGAAAGAAAACACAGACTGAAAAAGCCTCCAAGAAAGATAAAAAAAGTAAAAAAAAATCACAGTGTGCTTTGATCTACATTTATATCCCATTACTTATTTCTCAGGAGGTGGATAGCATTTTTCATCGTACTTCCTTTAGAATTGTCTTCTATCTTGGTATTGCTGAGAATAGTTAAGTCTTTCACAATTTCTCATTACACAATATTGCTGTTACCATGTACAACATTCTCTTGGTTCTGCTCACTTCACTTTGCATCAGTTCATGTAAGTATAGCCTTTTCTGAAACCATCTTGTTCATTATTTCTTAACACACAATAGTATTCCATCACAATTATATGTTGCAACTTGTTCACCCATTCCCTGATTGATGGACATCCCCTCAGTTTCCAATTCTTTGCCACCACAAAAAGAGTTTGTACATATAAGTCCTTTTTTAAAAAAAATCTTTTGGGGTACAGATCTAGAGTGGTATTGCTGGATCAAAGGGTATTCACAGTTTTATAGCTCTTTGGGTGTAGTTTCAAAGTGCTCTCCAGAATGGTTGGATTGGTTTATAACTCCACCAATGGTACATTATTGTCCTATACTCCTACAGTATTTGTCATTTTCCTTTTCTGTCCTATTAGACTAATATGATCTGATCTAATCTGACAAGTGTGAGGTGGCACCTCAGAGTTGTTTAAATTTTCATTTTTCTAATCAATAATGATTTAGAACATTTCACATGCCTATAAACAGCTTTGATTTCTTCATCTGAAAACTGTCTGTTCACATTCTTTGACCAATTATCAATCAGAGAATGATTCACATTCTTATAAATTTGACTTAATTTTCTATATGTTTGAGAGATGAAGTCTTTATCAGAGAGACTTACTGTAAAAATTTCCCTAGTTTCTTCTTTCCTTCTAATATTGGCTGTATTGGTTTTGTTTGTGTAATACCTTTTTAATTTAATGTAATCAAAATTATCAATTTTATATCCTGTAATGCTCTCTGTCTCTTGTTTGGTCATAATTCTTCCCTTATCCATGGATCTGACAGGTAAACTATTCTATACTCCCCAAATTTGTTCATGGTATCACTATTTGTGTTTAAATCATATATCCATTTGGATCTTATATTGGTATATGGTGTGAGGTGTTGGTCTGTACCTCATTTCTGCCAAACTGATTTCCAGTTTTTCCAGCAGTTTTTATCAGATAGTAAGTTCTTGTCTCAAAAGTTTGGATTTTTGCGTTCATCAAACCCAAGTTTACCATGGTTGTTTCCTACTATGTATGGTGTACCTAATCCATTTCACTGATCCAATACTCTATTTCTTAGCTAGTATCAGATTTTTTTGATGATTACTGCTTTGTTGCAATTTGAGATCTGGTATGGCTAGGCCACCTTCTTTCACAGTGTTTTCATTAATTCCCTTGATATTCTTAATCTTTTGTTCTTTCAAAGGAATTTTGTTATTATTTTTTGCTAATATCCTTTCAACACAAGTTCATCAGTATCTTTGTTTTAGAAGCAAGGGCAGTGAAATATCTGTTTGGACCCCCAAACACTTTTAGGAGCCCAGCTGCTTCTTTTTAAGCCCCTCTGATCCATTTTAACTTCATCAATATAGATACAATTTACTCTATACATATATTTTAAGAATATGCTTTACTGGCCTCAAAGTGTTCTCATTTTAAGTATAGGGCCCCTCAGGTTTCAGATTAGAGACTGTATTAAATTGTTTATCATGGTATTTAAGAATAGAGGTACAATGCTTGTGGTTGTATGACCTCTATGAGTCTCTATAGGACTTTCTTCTGGTTTTCAGATTGAACTCATTTCAGCATTTCTTAAGTGCCTTCTAGAAGGATCTCAGAGTCCATCTAGTCCATTCTTCTTATTTACAAATGAGGAAACTGAGGCCAAAAGACATAAAATGACTTGCTTGAGGTCATACAGGTAGTTAGTGGCAGATCCAGGATTTGTTCTACTTTTTCCATTTAATAAGAATTAGTATTTCTTTTCCCACTTCCCATCCAATGGGGAAGAAAAAAGAAAAAACAATACTCTTTTAACAATATGTATAGTCAAGCAAAACAAATGTCCATATTGATAATGTCTGAAAATATGTATCAGCGCCAAGATTCAGGCACAAGTCCTCTGACAGCAAGGCCACTTGCCTTTTCCACTGTCCTGTGCTTCCTCCTAGTTGATGAAGATCATTGTGTGATTTGCACCTTAGCTTTTAGATATGACAAGTTGGTCAATAGTAGAGTTATATAGACATTGCCACTGAATGTGTATAAAATGTAGTGGATAAAGTGCTGAGCTTGAGGTGGTCTAGGTTTTTAGTCCTACCACTCTCTGATTATTTGTGTAATCCTGGATAAGTCACTTAACCTCTACGTGCCTTAGGCAGCTACTCAGGTGACTCTTAAATTATTGACAGGTCAATGGAAATTGATGGAGAGGGTTCCTACACAAGAGCCTTCTGGGCTGATGAAATAACAAATCCTGTATTGACAGACACAAGCCCCACTAAAAATTGACTTCACTCCCTGGAAAGATCTGTCTGAAGATCTTCAAGGGTTTGGGGGCTTGTTTAATTACATGATTGCCCACTAGCATTACTATTTTTTGAGCTCATAAAGGCACAATTTGAAAGAAATAGCCAGATAGGTTAATAAGGATATACCTTTATAATGTTTTAATAATTTGATTATGATCTCTAACAACTAACTTGTTAGGGAAGTTTATCTGACAAAATAGAATCAATGATAAAATGGCAAAGCTCTCTGATTTGGAAAGTCATATTTGGTGAATTTTATGTCATTTCAAAGTGAAGATGTCATTGCTGGTACCAAAATCATTTAGGCAGGGATCTTTGCAGGAGTTTTCTTGGCCAAGATCCATAAATAAACAATAGTAAACACTGTGGAATTATGGTTTAAAATTGTAGATCTTATTAAAAACATTAATATAACTTGAGCCTATATCTGTTGAGATGCAATTTGTTGGATTTAGAAATTTATGGAATTGTATTAACAATGGGATGATGCTATTTTGGAAGCTCAAGTCCAAGAACGCATTAGTGATAGACTTTTTGCTTTTCCCCTTAACTAAGGGACAGTTAATATGGTACAGTGGAAAGAGAACTGGACCAGAAAGTCAAGCTCAATTTCTTCCAAGAACTTACAATGTGATCTTCAGCCATTTCAACTTTCTGGATCTCAGTTTCCTCATCTGTAAAATGAGGATGTTTGACTAAATGATGCCTGCCCTGAGAGGGCAGAACTACTGAATGGGTACTCTACTTTGTTCATTTGTAGCGTAACACATTTTATGAAGGATATTGACAAATTGTCATGAGGCTGGATGTCATGTTGGTGGTGGTGGTGGTCATCATTGTTGTTAGCATTTCTGTAGCACTTTAAGATTTGCAAAGTGACCAAATATGTTATTTCATTTGTATCTCATGACAATCCTTCCAGGGAGGTACTATTTATTATCCCCGTTTTATAGGTTAGGAAATTGAGGCTGGGAGAAATTAAGTGACTTGTTAAGGTTCGTATAAGCAGCAAGTGTTGGAGATGGGATTTGAATTTCGGTCTTCCTGATTGGAAGTCCTGAGCTACAGCCACTATGCCACCCAGCCGCCTAAATGGAAATGAAATTGAATCAGGAGAATACATTTTGAAGTTAGTTAGTGCAGTGAGAAATTTTAAAGTAGAATTTCGAGGAAATGTTGAATGAAGCATGTCCAAGTTTCACTTGCTTGTGTGAATGCAACTGGATACCAAGACTATTATCAAGAGAGGCCAAAAATAAAGCATGTAGCAGGAGTAGGAGAATAATAAGAGGGAGTTAGAAACAAATTGAGGTCAGGGAAAGGGTGGATAGCAAGAGTGTTAGAATGAGGGAAAACCCATGGAATGATCACCATAGTAAGGAAGTGTATTTGAGCTTCCAAATCGTTGGATGTATGTCTGCTAAGTGCAAATCCATTCCCAAAGTCCAAGGTGATTGAATTTCCATCCATGGACATCTGTCTTGTTGCCCTTTCAAAGCTAGCCTTGAAATGTTAGCCCTCCTAGAGTCGCAATAGACTTCAGAAGTCATCTATGCCTAGCGTACTACTATTTTCTTTATTATTATCTTCATTACCTATCTGCCTATTCTGTTTCTGCATAATTGTAGACATGATGAGTTCTCTTCCTATTCCAAAGCAGAACCAGGGTAAGAGTTGACTTTTATGTAGTTTCTTTTGCAACACGGATGGAACAGATGGTGTAGCTAGCACACATCTGGTGGTTGATTGTAAAAAGAGTTCACTTTAGGCTTTGCCAATGTAAAGTGAGACTTGGCTATCTGATTCAGTTTGGGAATCCTCCCTCTTTTTGGGATTTAGAAAAATCTCCTTTTGGTCAATGTCATGAATGTTACAGGTTGGTATTTTACACTTAAAATAATCTTTAGGATCTTTGTGAGATTTGTTGTGAATTATTTTGGGTACCACATCATTAGTCATGACCAACCATCAGTCTATTTAGCCTTTTCCTCTCTCATCTTCTAATTTCTCATCTTTCCTAACACTTTCACCTACACCTGGAATTCACCTGTCTTACATTTATGCCTGTGAAAATCTTATCCTTCTTTCCCTGCCCAACTCAAATTCTTCCTCTTTCTCTGATATTTCTTATCTGGAAATATTCTCTTCTTCCTATGAATTATCATAGAACTTAGTTTGTCCCTCCCACTTACTTATTTTCCATTTCACATTACAATTATTTGCATGCCTGCTACTAGATTATAAACTACTTGAGGGCAGGGTTATTGTTACATTTCTTTCCACCAGAACTCCAAACAATCCTTTGTCAGAGGTACGTGCTTAATAAATATTTGGACAAATAAATGAGAAAACACAGGACACAAGTGCACATGTATGGGAGGAAGTAGAAGTTATGTTCCCTGCCTTCACAAAGCTGCCATTCTAGGTGAGAAGTCAGGAAATGAAAATATAAATAATAATATAAAGTAGCACATAATAATTGTCATGGCATGAAGCATCTGCTCTAGAGGTGACAGGCTATATTGGAGAGAGTGGTAGATTTGGAATCTGTGTATTTGGGTTCAAATTTCTATTTATACCCTGGACAAACCACTTCATTAAGCCTGAGTTATCTCATGAGGCACATCTATATGAATACTTTAAATAATTACCTCACTGTTTTGCCATGAGGCCAAACTTTTATACACTATGAGTCCTTGTTACATTACGAATATATACTAGATGCAAGGACATGTCCCTTTCAGGTATTGCCTTCTTTGCCTGGAGTAGTTTAGTGCTGAAAAGAAGCAGAAAATTACTTTAAAGGAAAATAGTTATCTGGAGCTAAAGGGACCTGACTTCAGATCTCAGCTCTGCTATTTATTTCTTGCTTGACTTTGAGTCTTGATTGTCTTGCCTGCAAAATAGGCTTTTGTTAGGATAACAAGGTGTGTGTGTGTGTGTGTGTGTGTGTGTGTGTGTGTGTGTGTAGAAACGCTTGGTGACAGCTGAAGAGTCAGTCTCCAAGAGATGCAATGAATGAGACAACCATAAAGCAAAACATATGTAGGAAATTATGCAAATACTGTCCCCCTTCCACATGTTTGCACTACAGCGATGCCTTCTAACTTGGTACCTCACCATTTGGCCTCTTTTAGACACTACTATAATCATTGAGAATCATGTGGGGGTCCTTTAGTGGACTATCACATTTTTCATTTAATTGCATTTTAAAACAATTAATAGATTTTGGGCAATGTGGGCAAAGGCTTCTTTTAGTGTTTGAGTAAGAAATTCAGGAGCAGGTTAAGTGTTAACAGTATTCTTGGAATGAAAAAAAATCTAATTCAAGAATCACTAATTACCTGTTTTCAGATACTTTGAAAATGTAATGTGCTTATATAATGCTTAATGATTCTTTTTGGGCTTTTGTTGTCTTTTTTTTCCTTTGGGCAAGGATTCTTATTTTCCTTTTGGCTCACTGGGTAGTAATAGAATTGTTTCTATAATAAGAAATTAAATACCTGAATAAATGCCCTAATGGCTGAATTCCTTGCACAGGTTACACTTTCCTAATTCTTCAAGAGTTGTTAGCACCAGTTCAAGTTGTTTACTAGGAGCTCTCCAATATTGTACCTTCACTTCTAAAGCCAATTCCCATATCTGAGTATTGAGCCTGGTGGTTCATTCCACTGGCCTTTCTAACTGCCTTCTCTTTACACGATAAAATTGGTTGTAAGGGTTCTCAGAAAGATTAGAGAATTTATCCATCGATAATACAGGATTAAGAAATATAAGATATAGTAGTACATTTAGGGAGAGAGATCAAATACTACTGATGTGACAGGAAGAAAGACTTGCTCTACTCAAATGCAGAGGAAAAAGACCCAGGGTTCACAGTGAATGCACAATGTAGTACTGCTATTTTTTTTCAAGATAACTTGATACTGTAATGTATTAAGAAGACCATGACCTGAACTCCAGCAACAGAGTAATCCTTTTGCTATTGGTTGGTTTAGGCACAGTTCCATTAGACAGTAATGCTCATTAGTAAATAATTTGCTCATTAGTAAGGGAAGACAAATGACTGTGGTAGAGAAGATCAAACAATTAAAGAGAAGACAATGGATATATGAAAAGGGATTTAAAAAATATAGAGTAGGATAATAGAGAGTTTCCATTTAAAAGGAGTAAGCCATATTTAACCATGCTAAGAGTAGAAGTTATCATGAGGGTTCATATTATTTGCACTGTTCCCCACTTTTACATCCCCATTTCTGTACCTTGTTCAAGTTATTCTCTCTTTTTCCCTCTCCCTTCCCAAACTGGCAGTCTGTGACTTTTAGGAACTTGTTTATTAGGGAACAATAAGATGTACATAAATAATTTTAGTGCAAGGGAGAACGTGATAAAAAGTAGATCATTCAGAGGAAGAGGAGTCCCTTTTGGCAAGAGGGTGTCAGGGAAGGCTTCATGAAGGAAGTAATATTTGGACTGAGTCTTGCAGGATTTCTGAACCAACAGGAACGGAGTATAGCCAAAGGTGTTAGACCTGAGGAGATTTCCTGCCACTGGGCTGATTCTTTGGAGTACATTACAGAAATTAGCTATGAAGAAAGTTTCTTTTCTAATTACTTAAAGACAAATCAATCTACCAGATTCAAGTGGGCATGAGTCAACCTGAAGGCAGATGAGTAAACTCTGTGACCCTTTCTGTGTGTGGTTGGAGGAATGTGCAGTACTGCCATTCTTTACCTCTGCTTTCTGTTGGCTTCAGAGATGGAATTCCTTTTGTGAAATAATTTAAATGATGGTGTTATGATCTACAAATCTGGCTTCAAGTCCTCAGCTGATTTAGTTGATTAATATCTGACATGAATGGCTGTGAATAAGTCATTTAAGTCTCTGGGCTTCTATTTTCTCACCTGTAAAATGAGGAAATTAGGCAAGAATCTCTCTAGGCACTCTTTTACTTCAGATATTTTGTGGTACAAAATAGATTTCCTTAATCTGACTAAACAAATAGCTTTGGAAATAGTCTGTAGAGTCAGAATGCCTGAGTTTGAGTCCCAACTCAGCCCGCTTAGCCATATGACCACCTCTTTGTGGCAGGGTTTCCTTACCTGAGTTACCAAAGCTCCATCATACTTTGGGGAAATCTCAGTTGTGTGGTTCTTTGTCTCTACTCAGATGATATGGCACTCTCCATGGGTAGCCACTAGCTCTCCTTAAAAGCACACAGGTTCATAGTGCTTTTTTCTTTTTCAAACAGGAAGGACTTTATTTGCAACTTAATGCAAACAGATAGAATTTGCACTTGAGCCCACAGAAAGCTACTGTAACCTCCAGGGAACACCCTTTCATCAGAGACTTTGGTGATCTTTGTAATTTAGAGTGCTGACTTGGAGAGAGTTTTAGGTTTAGGGGTGGTCTGAGATGGTTTTACTGCACCAGAACTCTTCTCCATGGCTCTTTCATCTGCACTATTTTTCTTGCTTCCTGTCTGTTCCCAGAAGGGGAGGCTATCTTAGATGTTATCCCTAGCCCTTCTTGCCTGCTTCACAGATCTGCTCTCTACAATTCATGTCTCCTTCACCAGGTAGAGTCCATCCACCTGCTCGGATCTTCATAACATTTTCCATGGTTCAGCTCTCCTCCAGAACATGGTGCTCATCCCTCTTCAAAGGGGGTTAGCTCACTCATGGGGCCTGGATGAAACCAGTCTCGGAGGGAACATTTTAGAGCTTAAAAAAAGCCCAAAACAAAAAACAAACAAACAACATACTCTAATTAGCCTTCTCAGGCCTTCTTTTGTTTAGTTCCTGCAGTCCTCCCCACTGAGGGAGAGTGGGGAATGGAGAGATATGGGGACTTGTTTGTCTTATACCTCTAAACAAGTCTGTCTCCAGACCTCTTATAGGTTTATGGCACGTTATTGTTAGATGCTTCCTTTTTCCACTGGCGGTCCAGGTGGTGTGTCTACCATTTGAGCCAGCATCTTCAGTTGAGTATTGATAATTAATAATAATTATAATAACAATAGCTAAATTTGCACAGTACTTTACATGGTATCTTATTTGATCCTCAGAACAACCCTGTGAAGTAGGTGCTCTTCTTATCCCCATTTTATAGATGAGAAAACTGAGCCAAAGAGAGGTTCAGTTACCCTCCCAGGGTTGCACAGCTAGCAAGTGTCTGGGGGCAGGGTTTGAACACAGGTCTCCCTACTATAACACCTAGCTGCCTCGTTTTGAAGGTAAAGAAGCAATCCTCAGTTTTTTTGCATGTCCTTTCATCTCTGACTTCTTCAGGAAAGACCTCCAGAAACAAAGGAGGAGGGACAAACCAACTGCTTCCAGGTCTGGCCCTTCTACCTGAGATGGCGGATTTGTAGTTTCCTGCTAGGTGTGAAACAAGGGGGTTGGACTAAGTGATCCCCACAGTCTCTCAGGTTCCAACAACCTATGAATCTAATATAGTAGAGAAACCCATTTGAATTGCAGCCTGTGCTGCCACTTCAACTTCTACAGTTTAGTGGCTAATGTAAATGATACAAACTTGGATTCTGTCTAGGCCCTCATAAATCCTGCTTCCATTACCTTTTCTGAACTCTGTCCTCTAAACATAGGAGATGGTGAATAAATAATTGTTATTGCTATTAATAAACGTCAGTTTCCTATTGTTGACTTCAGTCTACCACACTTATGCCTAGCCAGCATCTATCTTATCTTGTGTAAGTTGCTGTGTATGTGTAAATGATTCTCTGTCTATCCGTCCATCCATCCATCCATCCACCCATCCATCCATGCATCCATCCATCCATCCATCCACCTAATCTATCATATTCATCCATCATCTATCTATCTATCTATCTATCTATCTATCTATCTATCTATCTATCTATCTATCTATCTATCTATCATATCCATCTATCCATCTATCCATCCATCCATCCATCCATCCATCCATCCATCCATCCATCTATGTGTCTATCTTTAAAAGTTTGTGGAGGATGTTTTAAGTGCCAGTATTTCAAATTGATATTTAAAACATGGAAGCCTAGAAACTTTCAGTGGTAGGGCACAGAAATTACCTGTGTAGTTTTTTGAAAAAGATTAGAAATAGTAATGTAGATTCTTGGGCTGATATCCCCAGGCAAGGCACGGAATGTCTATTCCCTCCCCCTCCCTACCAATCCATGTAGTCCCCTAGACCTGAAGATAGTGTGGGGCTGCGTAGCTCACCCGCTGCAGTTGGTTTGATGTGGGGCAGAGGGGATAGCAATTAAGGGGTGCGCCTGGATTCTCTGAGAAGTGTGAGGAGGGCTGGTGAGGAATAAAGTGACGGAGGACATCCACAGGGAAGCTAGAGGCATCATTTCCTTGAGAAAATAGGGTCAGGCAGGATGACACTGTGACTCCATAGTGACTTGTACAGTAAAGATGAAACTTTTCGTCACTTGGAAATCACTTTTCTTGATCCTGCCTTTTGTTTGTCCTCAGGATGGGGTGCCTGAGGACACACTAGAGAATAATGGCCATTTGTGAATGATGAGTGGGGTGGTGACACCAATGAGGAAATGGCCCATCCCTTTTAGCCAAGATAAGGAAGTTGCTGGTTTCTCAGCACAGAGGTGGTGAAAGTGTTCACGAAGAAAATGCTTACAGAAAAGATGACTAAGTTTTTTTATTTTGGTAGGAAATTCCTAAGACAAGATGGGGGTGGAGCGGACACTATTTTTCTTCTTGCTTATTCAAAGGAAATTGTGAAGCATAATTAAAAAAATAAGTGAATATTTTACTTGGAACCACATGACTAAGGCATTTTATTTATCCAAAATGTCTCTTAAAGTATGCAGATGGTACTGATCCAGCTGCCAACATTCCAGACACATAATAATACTTCACATATGTTCACTGTTTGCACATCCATTATCCCATCCAACCTTTACAACATCCCTTTAGGGATGGGGAGCATTATTCCCATTTTACAGAAAAAGAAACCAAGGTTCAGGAAAACTAAATGACTTGCCCCCAAATCACATAGCTAGTAAAGAACATTTGATTCTTAGCATTAGTGTATAGAGCATCGAATATGGAGTTAGAGGACTTAGGTTTGAATTGTGGATCTGGTAGAGATCTTAGAGGCCATCCAGTGGAACCCCCTCGTTTCATAGATGAGGAAATGCAGCTGGGAAGGTTAAGTGACTTACCCAGGGTCACACAGCTAGTTAGCATCTGAGGCTGGATTTGAATTTTGGCATTCTTGAGTCTAAACCCAACATTCTATCTACCATGTTATCTGGCTTCTTAGCTCAATGAAAACTTGCGATTTCATTTCTCTGAACATTATTTTTTATCATTTACTGTTGTTCTTTGTCTGAACTTTTGATTTCATTGGCTGGCTGAAGGAATTTGCAGTATGGAGATTCCTTCCACTAGTGCAGATAGTAACTCATCTGTAAGTTATAGTCTTAAAGAGTTGCCTGGGGTCCCTGAGAAGTTAAATGACTTGCCCATGGTCATGGAAACAAAACTTGAAACCAGATCTCCCTGGCTCCCAGCCTGGCCCATTGACTCTTTTGTTTTCATTTGTGAAAGAGGTTAATAGTGCTCATATTCCCTAACAAGGATGTTGTAAGGACAGTGTTTTATAAACCTTAATGTTGTTATTTTTATAGTACAGAATATAAAACATTCAGTAAGCATCTACCATGAGTATGTGGGAGTATTATAGACATGACTCCTACCCTCAAGAAGCTTACAGTCTAGTAGGAAGATAGCAGAAACATATGGAGATCTGAGTCACTGCACAATCTTTCTTACAACTTGGAAAACAATTTAAATACAAATAGGTAAAAGGAGATCATTGCAGTAGGGTTGATGCTACATTGGCATGTGCCTCATGTATCAGCCATTTCTTCAGTGCAGAGTCACCAGAGGGCTCAGAGAGGGAGAAGAGGAGGAAGAAGAGATTGAAGAAGAAAGAAGGCTATATTAGGGATTTGGAACAATATATCTGTCCCAAAGGTTACTGTCATGTATTTTAACCTTTGGGAGCAAAGTAGAATATTTTTGGGCCCCAGAGGAGTCAGTTCTTAACAAAACGAAGGTGATATCACAGTTAAGATATTTCATACAGCAACACTCCCCACTACAGCCTGGACCAGATTAAAATGTAATTGGTAAATATTTAACAAAATAAATAAAAATACAACACCACATAGATAATGCTAATGTGTGATTAATAGGTGGCCGGCAGGGCCACAGTTTAGTGACCTTCATTTCTATTTGAGTTTGACTCCATTGTTATAAAGCACATCAATGGTACTGATCTGGTAACTTCCATTTCCAGGACTGACTTTGGGTAAGTGTTCTGTGCTTTTTTCACTGAGCTCACCTTGTATACTGCTGCCACTCCCCTCTACCCACTATGGGCTTCCACTCTTCATTCTCCTTTTGCTTTCCTTTCCACCTTTTCATATAATCTGGGTTGAGCTGAATAGCTAAATATAGGTGACAAGATAGCATTGATTTTGGGATTATTTGCAGTTTTCAATTAACTGCAATGCTGCTTCCCTTGACTACTGTAGCTAATTAAGAACAACCCATGCTGTATATATTTCATTTAACCATTGTTCCCCCCTCCCACTCCCAATTCCCTATCATTACAGTTGCTACTGTTTAAAGTACATGTTATTGTTATTGATAAATACAAGCCCGATGACAGTGTACTGCTGCAGTACCATAATTCTAGAATTCCTTCTTCTAGCATAACTTTACTGCTTCTAAAACCTCCTCGCCCTCACTGAATGGAGAATTAGAAGGCAGCCTTCTCATTCTAGCTCTAATCTGCAGCAATTAACAAATATATAAATTACAGTGGGAGTAGATATTGACCTTTTGTTTTTACTAATTATAAAGAAAGATACCATATGTGGAGGTCATCAAACCCGAATACTGATTCAGATCATGCCAAGTTTCAGTTTGAGCAGTAAATGAGAGAAATCCCTTTTGGATGATTGATAACTTAGAGTGTGTTATTTTAAAGCTGAGATAAAAGAATATGTGTTAAAAATGAGAAACAGTTTCTGTTTCTTCTAGCAGGCACCTGCTCTCAAATTGCAATCACTGTAACGGCTGTCTACAATTCTGCCTGTAAAGAACATGGGTGCCCATCTTGTGCTCATAGATTGCTGATCTTCCTCAAAATGTATTATACTGGAACCAAGCTACTTCTGGAAAAACTTTGCAATTCAGAAGCATGCTTGGAATCCAGGTTTTCCTTCAATCATCACAACTAAATTTCTCATTTGTTCTAGATAACTTTATTTTAGGGCTTTGCACTCAGAATCTAGATCAGGACATTCCAAGATTTACGTTAGGGCTGGAAGGGGCACAAAAGATCAGTTAATCCAAATCCCTCAGTTTTACATTTTATGGATGATGAAACAGGGCTGGAAAGAGGAGTGATGTACCCAGCATCAAAAGAGATGAAGTCATATTTATAACCAGAGTATCCGTGTCACCGAACAGAAGATATTTATTGTTGTTCAGTCATGTCCACATCTTAATTTGGTGAAGATATTGAATTGGTCTGTCATTTTCTTCTCCAGTTCATTTTACAGATGAGGAAACTGAGGCAAACAGGATTAAAGGACTTGCTTGGGCTCACACAGCTACTAAGTGTCTGAGGCTGGATTTGAACTCAGGATGATGAGTCTTACTGACTCCACGCCCAGCACTCTACCTAATTGCCCTACAGAGAAGACAGGCTCCTACAATTCAGAGCTAAGGAGGGCCTTAAAGATTAGCTTGTTCAAACTCCTTGTTTTACAGGGATGCCCAAGAAGGGCTTATCCAATGGTAGACAAGAGTTTAGTAACAAAGATGGGATTTGAACCTTGGTCCAGTGGATAGAGTGCTCTAGTTACAACCCTGCCTCAGATAACAACAACATCTTGAATCTATCTATATATCAATTCTCTCATTTTACAGATGAGAAAACCAAAGCCCAGAGGGCAAATGACCTCCAGAGTCACCCTGATAGTAAAAAGGGGAAAGAATCAAACTGAGGAACGCACTTACACCTTACATATCCTGACTCTGATCCCCAGGTGTCTCTCATGAGAATTACTCCTTTGGCTCAAGACTCTTTTGGGTAGAGTCCATGGGCATGGGAAAGAGTAATGTATTAAGCCTTACTGGTCATTTATATTTTAATGTGAATGAACTTTATCTTCTCGATGGATGTACTCACCAGCTGATTTTCTGAAATCAGGCTTTGATGGGATGGGGGGGAGAACATGAAAGTACCAAAGACTTTGCGGTGATGTGATTCATGAAGGAAGGGTCCCTAAAGAGGTGATGGGAAGCAGCCTGGTATAGTCTGTCAGAGGCAAATCTGGGCTCATACTGTGTGAGTGATTATGGGGCCATATCACATGATCTGTTAGGACCCTCTCTAATGTTTTTTGTTTCTAGGAAGATGAAGACAAACTTCATCTATTTCATAATTTGGAATGGAATCATAGATTTAGAGATGTTAGGGACCCTACAGGCCATCGAGGTTCACCTTTTTATTTTACAGATAAAGAAACTGAGACCCAGTGAGGTAAAATAATTTTCCTGAAGTCACACAAGTAGTAGATCTGAGATTTGAAAGATTTCCTCTGACTCCATATCTAGCATTTCCCCCCCCCCACCCCAATGCATTTTTCCTCTTAGAAAGAAAGCAAAAAACACTATTCAAATTTGCGAGATTTTTTTCCTTTTATGGTTCAGGCTTGCTCAGATACTTCGAGGGATCTAATATTTCTCTTATACAAATGTGAAGATCATACATGATTCCAGAGGCCACAGACCACCTTATCCAAAGACCCTTTGATTATCAACATCAAGACGGGAATAAAACATGGATATGTGTCCTTGCCATAGGTGTTCCCCAGAGTTATGGAGGATATCCTGTGCAAATTGCAAGTAGAGTACCATTCCCTACAGATGGTGAGTTTGGTTTCTATTAAATTTTTTTTTTTAAAAATTAGATTTCTTTTTTGTTTTGATACAGACTTTATCACTATATTAGTAAACTGATCAAACCTTGGGAAGTGTCAGTCTGATGAGCTACTTCGGAAAGAAACCTGAAGTAAACTTTTGAGGGTTTAATTCTCTTCTAGCCACATTAGACATTTTTATTTATTCGAAATAAAAATAAACTCTGAAATTCTGTGATTCTATAATAAGATTAGTCTGCATTTTCATAGGACTTTAAGGTAATGAAATACTTTATATACATTGTCTCATTCGATGTTTGTGACAACTCTTAGAAGTATTTATTCGCATTCTACAGATGAGGAAAATGGCCCTCAAAGATGGGAAGTGATTTGTCCAGGGTCCTACAAGCAGGGACTGAGGGGACTGTGAGAGGACAGAAGAAAAAGCACATGTGATCTTAGGCTGCACAAAATAAGGTAGAATGTCTAGGATTAGGAAGGCGATTCTTCTGCTGCTCAGACCACATTTAGTCCTATGTTCACTCCTGGGTGCTACCTTTTAGGTGCCACTTTTTAATAAGAGTAGCTCTGACACAGAAGAGAAAGTAGAGTCCTTTGATTCAAAGCTACGAGGGACCTTAGTGACCATCTAGTCCAGTGGTTCTCAAACTTTTTGGTCTCAGGCCCCTTTACACTTTTAAAAATTATTAAGAACCCCTCAAAAAGATTTTGCTTATGTGGGCTATATCTATTAATATTTGTCACATTAGAAAATAAAACCTATAAATTCAAAAATGTTTATTAATTATAATAAACCAAATTGTATGTTAATATAACTAACATCCTTTTGAACAAAAAAGCCACTGGGGAGAGTGGTATTGTTTTACATATTTTTGAAAATCTCTTTAATGTCTGGCTTAATAAAAGTCAGCTGTATTCTCACATCAGCTTCTGCATCTAATTTGTTGTGATATGTTGTTTTGGTTGAAATATGTGAATAAATGTGGCTTCACAAAGATATGAGATTGGAAAAGGGAGGAGTATTTCAATAGACAAATAACATTTTAGCATTATTATGAAAATGGTTTTGAGTTCATGGATTCCCTGAAAGGGTTTTGGGGACCCTTAATAATCTCTAGCTAGTAAAAAAATCACCTATTTAGCAAAGAAATCCAAGCAATGAAGTCTCTTCATCAACAGTCAGTAGCAGAGCTAGGGAACCTAGACCTTTCAGTGCATTCATAGACATGACAATGTCCAGAGGAAGGCAACCAGGATGATGAGACCATGCCATGTGATAATTGATTGAAAGAAATGGGCGTATTTAATCTGGACAAAAGAAGATTAGGAATGGAGTATGGATATAATGACTGCCTCCAAATATTAGAAGAGCTGCCTGGGGAAATAGAGGGACTTGACTCAGAGGGAAGAATTAAAAACAACGGGCCTAAGTTGCAAACAGGCAAGTTTAGGCTTGATATCAGGAAAAAAATTTCCTCACAATTCAATGATCACCTGTTGAGTATGTTATAGAGGTAATTCCTTTGATGTATGGGTTGAACTAGATGGCTGCAGAAGTCCCTTCTAATTTTCAAATTTGGCAATTCTGTGAAAGAGCTATCTAAAAGTGAAATGAGCTGTGCAGGGAATGAGTGGGATCCTTCCCACAGTACATCTTTAGTCAAAGGCTGGATGTCTCTCTGTCGAGAGGTGGTAGAGAGAATTCTTGTTCAGATATGGATTGGAGTAGATGGCCTTGAAGAACCTTGAGATTCTGTGATTCTTTGAAATATCTTCCTCCATGTTATTAAAATTTAGAGGTGTTTCTAGGTTCATGAGCTAAATACAAATTTTCCATCTCCTACCAAGTTGGGAAGACTGAATATAGTCCCAGTGATATTTATTATCCAAGGACTAGCCTAGTTATCTGGAGAGCCTCACCAGTAGAAGACTGGTCACCCAAGGTGGCTATCATTTCCAGCCATTACCACTCATGAAAACCTTCTCCAAAGGCACAGAAGGGCTGTGATCTCTGTGGTTAGATGGAAGGTCCACCCTAATGAACTCACTTCTTTAAGTACTGAAATAAATCTCATAAAGTAGGCAGATAGAACCAATTGTGTCAGTATATTTTCAAGCTGGAAATGATTGAGTCTTAGGGCTCTGACCTTAGCCCTGGGATGTTCAAAATTATTCTACTGACTCGTATGAAGGTATAGCTCATGTGCTTGTCAAATTTGTGGCTTCCACAAAACTGAGAGAGATGGTTAATATGTTGGATAACAATGGGGATCCAAAACAGTCTCAGAAAGCTAGAGTACTGGGCTGAAAAGCTAACAAGACGGAATTTAAGAGGGATAAATATGAAGCTTCCTATTTGGGGTAGAAGGCAAAACACAACACAATTTCATGAATATAGGATAAGGGAAAGCAGCGTAGGGTGTCCCAAAAGTCTCAGTGCACCTCTAAAATTTAGTTGCTTTAGTTTTAAGCTGAACTAGAAAGATCAGTTTGTATGAAAAGTCCTTTTAAAATGCTCAAATCTGAAAATTTGTCTAGACATCCTACAAAAATAAACAGTGGGGAACTACTAAAGAGTTGTGAATACATAAGTGATATCAAATCTCTATAGAGAAAAATTAATTTGACAGTAGTGGGAAGGCTGGATTGCAGGGGTGAGAGTCTCGATACCAGACACTGGCAGTCCAGTTAGATGGCTATTGTGGTGATCTGGGAAGGTGATAATAAGGGTGGTAGCAGTGGGAATAAAGAGAGAATAAGCCCTTTTTGATCGCATCGTTAGATTCTTGTAACTAGGTAAAAAAACCCCAATTTTAAAAAAATCTGCAAAACAGGAAAACACTAACACATACACCAAAAACTCTGTTAATAGGTGTGGGTAACATTATAAATAAAGTTCGTAGTTTGTTCCCCGGGAGGAATTCAATTTACCTTTGATGGCTCCTATTCAGTTGCTGCTCGTCTCTTTGAGGATACTGGGGAAGAGTTTGTTGTTGTTTCTGCTAACACAGCTAGAGCTGGAATTCCTGTTTGTGTGCTGAATAATTAGCCCATCTGGTGATGTCTCAGGAAGGTGTCAGAATTGGAGAATTAACTTCAATTGCTTCATAAACTGTTCCTGAATGCAACTGGTACTTTAGTTTAACTATTTATGTGTGAATAATAGTAGATAGCTGGGTCATTTTTTTTCTTGGGGATTGGGTTTCAATCAACTGACAGGTTTTTGTGAGGGCCATCATGGAGCTGGGCATTATAGGTCCAATGAGCATATTTTTGAAAGAAAAACGGAATACATGAGATTTGAGAAAAGATTGTTTTTCCTGCTTTTTGAATAATTTTCATAATAATTTTAAATACATTTCCAGCAATTGTCAGCTAAATGTAAAGTAGAGCCTAGAATGTACATTAGTGTCTGGAAATATTCATCATCATGATCAGGTCCGATGGATTGCTTTTGTAATTGTGTTCTATTGGCACATATATCTAGAGGTCTCAGGGTTTATGGTTGGGATTACCATAGGCATTTGTTGCTATTCTTCCCAAGCAAAATCTATGCCCTTGGCAAACATATTCTGCATATAGTATGTGCCCACAAGTACTCTCCCTGTACTTAAGAATGATCTTAATGGTCTTTGATTCAGTGTGACAAACATTGCTCAGCATTAAGTTCTGTATGCCACATGTTAGAGTGTGTAATGGCAAGCAGGGTGGGACTTTTTGCTGTGTTTTTGTTTTGGAGTGCTCCTCAGCACTAAGGCAATCAAGTGCCCTTGTCTTGCCTTTGTTTCAATCAGGAGTCTTTGATTGAATTGGGAGTCTTTGATGACCGGCTTAAGTCAAGGGAAGGCCTAGGTCACGTGGGTCTGAGTCACATGATTATGATGTCCTTTGACCCTGAAGAAGTGTATATATACTCTGAAGTTAGCATTTTGTTTGGGGCTCACTCATTGGAAGAGTGTTGGTGTGGTCACTCTGCGTAGCCGTTAAGGAGCCCCTGGGCTTTGAAAACCCAGATGTTGATGCCTCTTTCTCTGGTAACTATGTATGTATAGCTTTGGTCAGACAACTAGAAGCCTTTCTGTTTATTTGTGATATTTTATCTGTTTATATTTTCTCTGTTCGTAATTTCTGTTTGTATATGCTCTGAAGTTCAGGGTGCTGACTTTTTCCCCTGAACTAAGTGAATGAGATATGCATGTTTAATTAAAGTGAGGTTGTAAACCCCTTAAAATTGCTTTTCTTAGAAAAGCAGATCAAAGAACCTGTGCTAGCAGCCCTCCTGTGTCCTGGTTTTATTGGCCTTACACAGCCACAGTAGTGGCAAGTAGCATTGTTGTTACAGAGAGCAAGGGCTTAGATAAGCTGAAGAGTATCCAGAGAAGCTCAGGAGAGATTGGCTGTGAATTTTTGCTTGTATAAGGACTGGTTGAAGCTTGGGACCTTTAGCCTGGAGAAGAGGAGACTCAGTGGAGATGTGACAGCTATCTTCAAGTATTTGAAAGCTGTTATATAGAAGAGGGGTCAGACTTTTTCTGATTGATCCCAGAGGAGAGAAAACAGGAACAAAGGGTTGAAATTGCAAGGAGGTAGGTAGATTTAGGTTTAATGTCCTTAACGATTATTAATACTGTCTAAAATTGCAATGGGCTATCTCAGGAGGCAGTGGATTCCCCCTCAATGAATGTCTTCAAGAAAAGATTGGATATCCCAGTGTGGGCTATGTTGTAGAGGGGAATTTTATTTAAGTATGGATCTGAGGTCATCTCAGATATAGGTGACTATTATCTGAATGGGAGTGCCTTTGCCTGACAGTTTTTCATAATTTGCCTAAGGATGGCATATATTAAATGACCTAGGAAAATGATTGTTATCTCAGATTGAACAGCTTGTCTAATGCAGGTGGTAGTAATTGTCCTGAGAATGACCTTGGAGCATATATTATCTTGTGTGTGGGGAAGGGAAGAGGGAAGTCCAGTAAGACTTCTTGAAAAAGCTGCAAAGGAAGAAAAAAAAACCTGTAATAGCTTACAAACTGTGAGGTTACAAGCGACCATTCTGTATTTCAAATAAAACTATTAATTCTTAATATAACAAAAAAAGATCACAACAAATTACGTTTAATAAAAGTATTTCCTAGGCTTAGAAAAAGAGTTTCTCAGATAGAAGCTGCCTTTGTGGTTTCAGTATGAGACATAAGTGACAAATGGATCCAAATCCACTTTTGGATAGGAGGTCTGGTTGCATCAGTAGCAACTAAAATTATAAGGTGATTCTCAGCACTCACATGAGAAACTCACCAATATAAAGGTTGCCTAGCCTTAGTTTCCTCATTTGTAAAATGAAGGGATAATCTCTATGGTCTCTTCTGTACTTAAATGCTATGTACCTACTTTACAAATGAAGAACAGACTCTGAGAGTTTGTGATTTACCCATTGTCATGGACTTGAAACCATGTTTCTTGACTTTCTATTATACCAGTTACCTCTTCAATAGTGTGACTGTTTATCTAAAAACCACTTAAAAAACCAAAAACAAACCAAAACAAAACTGAAGCAACTTATTTGCAGAGATTTTATTTAAGTTTACATAAGTACATATAGCAACACCAGCCTGAGGTATGCTAAAATAGACAAAATTAAGTAATTTGTACAGCATGAAGCAATTGTATTCAAACTCAAAGTAAGAGGTAAAAATCACATGAAACACTTAGCCAAGTTTTAAACCAAAAGATTTTAATTGTTCTCAGTTAGCAGCAACAGAGGTTGCCTCAGCTATATATACATGATATTTCCTGGAGTCAGCAGCATTACATTCCTTTCCCTCTGTGTCTAACTCAGTCGTCCTGATGAATATCTGGTGACTGGACCCAGATGGTTCAGGAGCAGAAAGTGAGGCTGGTGACCTCGCACAGCCCTCCCTCACTCAAATCAAAGTCAACTGCAAGTCATGTCGTTTCCCTGATGTCGCAGTCCTCTTTTTTTTTAAAATTTAATTTATTTATTTAACATATTTAGTTTTCAGCATTGGTTTTCACAAGAGATTGAATTACAAATTTTTTTCCCCATTTCTACCCTCCCCCCCACTCCAAGATGGCATATATTCTGGTTGCCCTGTTCCCCAGTCAGCCCTCCCTTCTGTCACCCCACTCCCCCCCATCCCCTTTTCCCTTCCTTTCTTGTAGGGCAAGATAAATTTCTACGCCCCATTGCCTGTGTATCTTATTTTCTAGTTGCATGCAAAAACTTTTTTTTTGTTTTTGAACGTATGTTTTTAAAACTTTGAGTTCCAAATTCTCCCCCCTCCTCCCTTCCCACCCACCCTCCCTAAGAAGTCAAGCAATTCAACACAGGCCACATGTGTATCATTGTGTATAACCCTTCCACAATACTCATGTTGTGAAAGACTCACTGTATTTTGCTCCTTCCCAACACATCCCCCTTTATTGAATTTTCTCCCTTGACCCTGTCCCCTTTCAAAAGTTTGTTTTTGATTACCTCCACCCCCATCTGCCCTCCCCTCCATCATCCCCCCATCTTTTTTTTCTTCTTCCCTCTTCTTTCCTGTGTGGTAAGATACCAAATTGAGTATGTATGGTATTCCCTCCTCAGGCCAAATCTGATGAGAGCAAGATTTACTTATTCCCCCCTCACTTGCCCTCTCCCCTCCTCCCCCAGAACTGCTTCCTCTTGCCACCTTTATGCGAGATAATCCACCCCATTCTATCTCTCCCTATCTCCCTCTCTCAATACATTCCTCTCTCATCCCTTAATTTGATTTTATTTCTTTTAGATATCTTCCCTTCATCTTCAACTCACCCTGTGTCCTCTCTCTCTCCCTCTCTCTCTCTCTCTCTCTCTCTCTCTATATATATATATATATATACACATACATATATACATACATACACATTCACATATATATATATATACACACACATAAACATATATATACATATGCATATTCCCTTCAGCTACCCTAATACTAAGGTCTCATGAATCATACACATCATCTTTCCATGTAAGAATGTAAACAACACAGTTCAACTTTAGTAAGTCCCTTGCAATTTCTTTTTCTTGTTCTTTTTCTTGATTACCTTTTCATGCTTCTCTTGATTCTTGTGTTTGAAAGTCAAATTTTCTATTCAGCTCTGGTCTTTTCACTGAGAAAGGTTGAAAGTCCTCTATTTTCTTGAAAGTCCATATTTTGCCTTGGAGCATGATACTCAGTTTTGCTGGGTAGGTGATTCTTGGTTTTAATCCTAGCTCCACTGACCTCCGGAATATCGTATTCCAAGCCCTTCGATCTTTTAATGTAGAAGCTGCCAGATCTTTGGTTATTCTGATTGGGTTTCCACAATACTCAAATTGTTTCTTTCTGGCTGCTTGCAGAATTTTCTCCTTGATCTGGGAGCTCTGGAATTTGGTGACAATATTTGTGGGAGATTTCTTTTTGGGATCTATTTGAGGAGGCGATCGATGGATTCTTTCAATTTCTATTTTGCCCTGTGGCTCTAGAATATCAGGGCAGTTCTCCTTGATAATTTCTTGAAAGATGATATCTAGGCTCTTTTTTTGATCATGGCTTTCAGGTAGTCCAATAATTTTAAAATTATCTCTCCTGGATCTATTTTCCAGGCCAGTGGTTTTTCCAATGAGATATTTCACATTGTCTTCCATTTTTTCATTCCTTTGGTTCTGTTTTATAATATCTTGATTTTTCATAAAGTCACTAGCTTCCACTTGCTCCAATTTAATTTTTAAGGTAGTATTTTCTTCAGTAGTCTGTTGGACCTCCTTTTCCATTTGGCTAATTCTGCCTTTCAAGGCATTCTTCTCCTCATTGGCTTTTTGGAGCTCTTTTGCCATTTGAGTTAGTCTATATTTTAAGGTGTTGTTTTCTTCAGTGTATTTTTCAGTATTTTTTTGGGTCTCCTTTAGCAAGTCATTGACTTGTTTTTCATAGTTTTCTTGCATCCTTCTCATTTCTCTTCCCAATTTTTCCTCTACTTCTCTAACTTGCTTTTCCAAATCCTTTTTGGCTGGGACCAGTTCATGTTTTTCTTGGGGGCTTCTGTTGTAGGCTCTTTGACTTTGTTAATTTCTTCTGTCTGTATGTTTCGGTCTTCTTTGTCACCAAAGAAAGAATCCAAAGCCTGAGACTGAATCTGGGTGCGTTTTCGCTTCCTGGCCATATTCCCAACCAACTAACTTGACCCTTGAGTTTTTCAGCGGGGTATGACTGCTTGTAGACTAGAGAGTTCTATGTTCCACGTTTCGGGGGGATGTGCCAGCTCTGCTACACCAGCACTCCTCCTTCCCCAAGAACCCCCAACCCAGACTGGGCTTAAATCTTCAGCAGGCTGTGCACTCCTGCTCTGATCCACCACTTAATTCCTCCCACTAGGTGGGCCTGGGGCCGGAAGCAACAGCAGCTGTAGCTGCCCCACCTCCGCTGCCCCCGGGGCAGTAGCCAAACTGTGAACTCCTTCCACTCCCGCAGCTTTTCCCACTAACCTTCTCTGCTGTCTTTGGTGTTTGTGGGTTGAGAGGTCTGGTAACTGCTGCAGCTCACTGATACAGGGCTCTAGGGCCCGGCTCCTGGTCTGGTTGGTCTGCGCTGCTCATGCTGGGCTCTGCTCCATTCCGTTCCCAGCTCCCAGCTCCCAGCTCTGTGTGGGATAGACCTCACCCAGAGACCATCCAGACTGTCCTGGGCTGGACCCCTGCTTCCCTCTGCTGTTTTTGTGGGTTCTACAGTTCTAGAATTGGTTCAGAGCCATTTTTTATGGGTTTTTGGAGGGACTCGGCAGGGAGCTCACGCTAGTCTCTGGTTTCCTGCTGCCATCTTGGCTCCGCCCCCGATGTCACAGTCCTCTTTAAGAATTTAGGACAAAACACAACAACCCTCTATCCCTAGATTTTCTACTGGCTGAGTTAGGATGCTAGATAGGCCTAACCCTAGAGAAAATCGTGAAATTGGCGAAAATTTTTGGTTTTGGTACTTCCAGCTTCCTTTCTTTCCCTTTCTTCCTCTCCTATCAACTTCGTAAGACATCCATGATCTATCTACCTGGCTCATCTTTCCAGTGCCTTCCATCTAGCTACCAGTTAACTGCTAGACTGAGGAGTTAGCTTAATTTGTCGATCGAGGTATTTGCAACTCAGTAAGCAAACACAAGATTGAAAAGCCTGTGACACTAGGAAAAAGGGAAAACAGCGTTCTAGAAAAGAGCAGTGAATATTGCTTTGCTGCTTACTATAGTGTGATTTAGGTATGTCAGTGGTTATTTCCAGCTCCAAATGCTGTCATTCTCTAATGATGCAATTTGAACCATTTTGATGGGTGGTCAGAGATTTTTCTGGGTGAAAAGGAGAGGGATATAATTAAGGAGACCATCTTGGACCTCATAAATTGGATGGGGTGAGCAGGATTTTGGAGGTGGACAGGGTCCTGATGCTTTTTTATTTTTAAAATTCAGTTTTCTGATATAGAGAGACAGACAGTAGCATTGCCAAGATCAACTGAAACAGGTAAATGTAATTTCCCTTCTGTCTCCCATCAACTACATGGGATATCACAATTAACAGAGGAAGAAGCCTGTATAAGACAGGGGACAACAGGGCCAACTTTAAACTCAAGAAGACCAGATAGGCAGAAACCTGGGAAAAGTGATTTTCCTTAAGAACAGGTCTGACTATGTCTCTCCCCTACTCCATAATCTTCAATGGACTCCTGTTTCCTTCAGAAAATATAAAATATGAACTCCTCTGTTCAGCTTTTAAAACTCTTCACAACTGCACCCCCACTTTTGTTCCCAAGCTCATTGGTCATAGCTCTCAGCCAAGCTGGCCTTTGCTCTGGTAGTCCCCATGGGTGGAATGCATTCCCTTTTTCTTCTCACCATTTAGAGTCCCTCTGTTTCTTCAAGATGCAGTTCCAGAACCATCTTCTATTGAAGCTGTTTCTTAACCCTATAACTGCTGGTGTTCTCCCTCCCAAAACTACCTCGTACTTCACTGCTTTGTATTTATTCAATGTGCGTTTATTATATTTGTTGTTCCTTTGTCCAGATCTTCTCGACCCCATGGACCATAGCACAACAAGCCCTCTATCTTCCATTATCTCTCAAAGTCTGTCCAAGTTCATGTTCATTATTTTCTTTACACTACCCATCTCATCCTCTACCATCACCCCCTTCCCCTTTTGCCTTCAATCTTTCCCAACATCAGGGTCTTTTCTAATGGATACTCTCTTCTCATTATATGGCCAAAGTATTTAAGCTTAAACTTCAGTATTTGTCCTTCCAATGTCTGAATTAATTTGTCTGAATTGTCTGAATTAATTTCTTTAAGTATTGACTGATTTGATCTCCTTGCAGTCCAAGGGACTCTCAAAAGTCTTCTCCAGCACCGCAGTTGTAAAGTGTCAATTCTGTGGTGCTCAGGCCACACATTGCTACTGGAAAAACTATAATTTTGACTATACAGACCTTTGTTGGCAAGGTGATGTCTCTGCCTTTTAGTATGCTGCTCAGATTTGTCATAGCTTTCCTTCTGAGGAGCAAGTATCTTTTAATGTCATGGCTGCAGTTGCTCTCTGTAGTGATCTTTGAGCTCAAGAATATAAAATCTGACCCTGCTTCTACTTCTTCTCCATCTTTTTGCCAGGAAGTGATGGGACCAATTGCCAGGATCTTAGTTTTTTAATGTTAAGCTTCAGGCCACCTTTTACATTCCCCTCTTTCACCTGCATCAAGAGGCTTCTTAATTCTTTACTTTCTGCCATCAGAAAGGTATCATCTGTCTTTCTGTGATTGCTGATATTTCTCCCAGCAGCCTTAATTCTGGCTTTTCATTCATCCAGCCTGGCATTTTGCATGATGTATAGTGCACATAAGTTAAATAAACAAAGTGACAGTATACAGCCTTGTCAAACTCCTTTCCCAATCTTAAACCAGAGTTGTTCTGTGTTTGGTTCTAACTGTTGCCTCTTGAATTGCATACAGGTTTTTTTCAGAAGACAAGTAAGATGATCTGGTCCTCCTATCTCTTTGAGAACTTGCCATGTTTTGTTGTGATCTGCACAGTCAAAGGCTTTAGTCTAGTCAATGAAACAGAAATAGATGTTTCTCTGGAACGCCCTTGCTTTCTCCATAATCCAGCAAATGTTGGCAGTTTGGTCTCTAGTTTCTCTGCCTCTTTGAAGAACAGCTTGCTTTTCTGGTAATTCTTGGTTCAAATATTGCTAAAGCCTAGCTTGCAGAATCTTAAGTAACCTTGCTGGCATGTGAAATGAGTGCATTTGTTTGGTAATCTGCATGTTCCTTGACATTGCCCTTCTTTAAGATTGGGATGTAAATTGATCTTTTCCAGCCTAGTGGCCACTGTTGAGTTTTCCAAATTTGCTGGTGTATTGAGTGCAGCCTTTAACAATGTCATCTTTTAGAATTTTCAATAGATCAGCTGGAATTCCATCACCTCCACTAGGCTTATTGTTATAGCCCACTTGACTATTCTCCAGGATGTATGGCTTTAGATCAGTAACAGCATCATCACAGTTAATTGGCAGTGTTAAAATCTTTCTTGTATAATTTCTCTGCCACCTCTTCTTAATCTTTTCTGCTTCTGTTAAGTCCCTACCATTTTTGTCTTTTATCGTACCCATTTTTTCATGAAATATTCCCTTGATATCCCTAATTTTCTTGAAGAGATCCATCTTTCCCATTTTTTGTTTTCTTCTGTTTCTTTGCATTGCTCATTTAAGAACCCCTCCCCTTTTTTTTAAAAAAAAGTCTCTTTCCTATTCTTTGGAAAGAGTTATACCAGTTGGTTATACCTTTCTCTTTCTCCCTTACCTTTCCCTTTCTGTCTTTCCTCAGCTATTTTTAATGCCTCATCAGACAGCCATTTAGCTTTCTTGCTCTTCTTTTTCTCTGAATGTTTTTTGTTGCGGCCTCCTGTGCAACATTGTGAACCTCTGTCCATAGTTCTTCAGGCACTCTAGCTACCAGATCTAATCCTTTGAATCTATTTATCACTTCTACTTCATATTCATAAGGGAGGTTTATTTAGGTCATACCTATACAGTCTGATTGTTTTCTCTACTTTCTTCAATTTGTCTGAATTTTGCAATAAGAAGCTCGTGATCTGAGCCACAATCAGCTCCAAGTCTTGTTTTAACTGACTGTATAGAGCTTTTCCACCTTTGGTTGCAAAGTATATAATCAATTCGATTTTGGAATTGACCATCTGGTGATGTCTGTGTGTTGACTTACCTTTTTGGGTTGCTGAAAAAAAGTGTTTGCTATGACCATCAAATTATCTTGATGAAACTCTACTAGTCTTTGCCTTGCTTCACTTACCACTTCATTTTGCATTTATTCTATGTATATTCTTTTTCTCTATCCCATTACAATGTAAACTCCTTGAGAGTAGGTAATTTTATTTGTATCCTTAGCATCTAGAACAGTACCTGTCATATAGTAGAAATGGGAAGTAAATCATAAATGATTTTAGGATTAGACCTTAGAGATCATTCAGCCCATTTTACAGATGAGGACACTGAGGCCCCAAAAGACTTGCCTAAGGTCCCACAGGTAGTAAGCATATGTCAGAGTCAGGATTTAAAGCCAGCTCCTTTGACTCTAGATCAAGCGCTTTTCCCCCTATGCTGCTGATAGGAGAAGTACCTATCCAAATAGTCAGTCAATAAGTGTTTGTTAAGAGGCTACTAAATGCATTGTGTTAAGCCCTGGGGACCCAAAGAATGTCAGTAAGCAGTTCTCGCTCTTGAGGAGCTCACAATCTAAATAATTTTTAAAGTTGGTGAAGATGCGGTTATTTCTCAAGAGGAAGCTTTCCTCCATTGACTTTGATGTAATATCAGAATCTCATATCAGGCTGCTTGCTATATATACTTTTTGAGATGAGGAAAAAAAGAAATCCCTACTGTTTTGTCCCTTAAGGAAATAATCCTGAGGAGAGCTGTCCATCTTTAATATGGTAAGTGGAAAAGAGCCTTTCAGAGAGTTAGATATTGTGGATTTGGTGCATTGATAGGGAAGTGGGATATGGATGGAGAAGTAGCGTAATTATGTGGAAACAGTAGAAGCTCTAAGATCAGAAGATTTGGATTCAAATTCTGGTATCTGTCTTGTTTGTATGTAGCTGTCTGCATTTTTGCCTTCCCCATTACATTGTGAATTCCTCAAGAGCAGAGACTGTTATTTGCTTTTCTTTGCATTCCCAACAAGTGCCTAGAACATAGTAGGTGCTTAATAATTGCTTATTGACTGACTGTGTGACCTTGGAAAAGTCACTTAGGCCTTTTGGACCTCAATTTTCTCACATACAAAATGAAAGGATTGAATTACATGATCAGTGAGGTACCTTCCAATTGTGTCTATGATCCTGATATATTTCTCTTCCCCTTATTGGACATAAATTTCTTTAGGTCAGGGACTGCCATTTTTCTTCTTTGTTTTCTCAGCACTGAGCTCAGTGTTCTGAACATAGTAGGTACTTAGTGAATGTTTGTTGAATTGAATTAAATAAATATTTTTTTGAATTTCTTTCTGTGGAGGAAATTTCCACTATTATATTCTGGCCACTTGGGGTCACTAATGATCTAAGAGAAAATCTATTTTTTGGAAAAGGGGAGGGGGGAGAACCAAATACTTTGTCTAATAGATTCTGGTGCTTATTGACAAAAAAAAATGTTTTTTTGCCACTCTTTCTAACCCCCTCTTTCCAATCCTAACCAAATTTACCAGAAGACTATCACATCTTTAGCAGACAATGGCTGCACCCAGGCATCAGTGAAGGTGCTCTGGGCTGAGTTATAAGGCAGAGAGAAAGTAAGCTGGGGGCTCAGATTTTAGAATTCAACTCCTTGTCCATCTAGTTTGTGGCCTGGTAACTCTTTCCCATAGAGAACGAGATCCCATTAAAACTCAACTATTTGGAATGGAAACTTGACTTCAGAAAGTATAGGTCCCCCAAATACTGCTTTGGAAAAACTCAGGGTAATGAAAGAAAGGAAGGACCCCAGAATTCTCCTTAGTCTCCCTGTAGTCTAGCAGGGGGTTTCTTTTTACTCGATGATTCCTGGTGGAATTTTGGTCCAGTACTTTTCTGATAATAGGTGATAGAGGATAGAAGCCAGAGGGCTTTCAAGGAAGGAAGGGGTCATTAAAAATAAAAGGAAATTAAAAGGAAAGCCCCATCTGCCAATGCAGGCAGAATGTCTTCAGCAGCAGTAGCAACAAACAGCATAATCGAGAAACTGTTCTGGACTGAGCCTCCTGTCCATCTATGCCCATGACCTCTGACCTTTGGATATGAGAGGTGGGGGAGAAGCTGAAACCTTTGTGGTTGAAGTGCTATAAACATCCTTTCCTACCATTTTTTGTTTGTGCTGGGGAAATTCTGCAGAGCTTAAGAAAAATATCTTAATGGAGACAGATTTCTAATGCTTGCTGCCCCCCTTTGCAATAAAAATTACTATTAATTCTGTTTATACTCTCCCCCACCCCCGACTCCTCCTCCCCTAATAATTTAAAAAGTGTAATTGACAACAAAATGTAGCTCTCCTTAGGGTAAATGACCACAGCTTTGCTTGATGGGGATTAGCCAAGTGTTTCCTCATCCCATACTTCACTATTACCAAAGTTAGATATTTATGGACCACAGGTATTCTTTGTTGTCCCTTGAAATGCCATTTGTAGGGATTTGTTTTATTTTTTGGTTAAGGAGAAATGCCATTCTTTCTTTCTTTCTTTCTTTCTTTTTGGCCACGACTTATTTTTAAGGAAAAGGCTACATGAATCATGGTGATCTGGGATCAAGCTTCCTCCAAAAACCTAGGAAAGCCCATAGGGGAGACTAGCTGGGTAGATTCTTACCATTTACATTTAAGCTCACCATGTTCTCTATGACTCACAAATTAGCATTTAAATGCCACTTCCCAAAGGCCTGGCACCTTCTCCAACTATCCAAACCATTGTAATTCTTCAGGATCCAGGTCAGGTTTCTGAGAATTCTTCCCAAAGCCATAACTATATTGGCATGACTGTTGTGTTTCAGAGAATTGGAATTTAGAGATGTTGGAAGCATGTAAGTCCTTTAGGAGTAAAGAAAATATGAGTATAGTACCTAAGAAGTGAGTTATACTAGGAAGCTAATAGATGGCAGCTTTCTCCAGGCTTGATTTAAGCCACATTCATTCCTCTCAAGGTGTCTTGGGGACTTCACCATCCCTTTCTTTCTTCCCTCCCTACACTTTATGGAGGACACATTTGGTGTTGCTTTTGGGTGCAAGGATAGCCAGTTACAACTCCGTGTGTCTCTTCTGTCTTTAATCTCCGCCCTAGGTCTTTGAGCACATGAGGGCTTAAGGGATCCTTCTCTTTGCTTCATTAAGGCAAGGAGAGGCTGCTGGCTATTTAGACATTTTATTTTTGAAACAATTTGAAAACTGTGTATAAATCATAGGCTCATGGATTTAGAGCTACAAGGGACTTTTGAGAGCATCTAGTCCTATTATATTATAGATGAGCAAACCAAGGCCAGAGAGGTTATGATGTCAGTTAGTTGAGACCCCAGTTAGTGTTATGACCTCAAGGAAACTCTCTGATTGCAAGGACCAGGTCTCCTCCTTCTTTTGTGTGTCTCTCTCGCACCTCAACCCAGGCCCTAGCACATAGCCCAGGGCCAGGCGTAAGTATTCAATTGGCCCTTTGACAGGATTGTATCATGCTGATTTTGTGACAAAACCCTGGGCCAATTTTTTACTTATTTTTCTCCTTTCCCTGCCCTCACTTTCCTCTTTCCCCTCAAATCACCATCAAGCTCTTCCAGGTCTTTCTATTCCAAGTTTTCTTTCCAAGTCTACAGGCATCCCCTTAGTGTAGATTTTTATCACTTCCCTCACCTGGACTGTTATGGCAGTCCCTTAGCTGGTCTCTGTTTCTAATCTCCCTGTTCTAATCAAGTCAATAAACAGCTGCCAAAGATCTTCAAACACTGAGCTCATTGTTTCACTCACTTGAGAACTTGCCTCTCTTGTGGTAGTACCTTACAGTGCTTTATACCTTTCAAAACAATTAAAAAAAATCTCCATTCAATTATTACGACCCTGAGAAGCCTCTAGATTCTTCTATTCAGACACCAGAGTCCTCCATCAGGTATCCTCCTACCTCCATATCTCCCCATGGACCTCATACTCTCATTGCTATACTTTTCCACTTCTCTATGGATCTCCATTCCTTCCAAGTGAAATTCTTCCTCCTCTGACCCTCCTCATTCCCCTACCGTCTTCCCTAAGTATGTCTGACATGATTCTTTTTTTGCTCTTAGATTTCATAGATGCCATTCCTTCTACTTGGTCTGTTTTATTTGGTCTCTTCATCCCTTCTATTTATCAGTGCCCTCACCTTCTTCAAAACCTTGCTCAAAGCGTATGCCTTTCAGCTAACTTTCTCTAGTGAGAGACAGTACGACATGGTGTTTGGAATGACAGACTTAGAAAGTGGATGAAACTCAGGGAGGAAAGAGGATCCAGAAGGAGGAAGGCATCAACAGTGTATGGCTGCTGTAGAAAGGAAAGAATGAGGAATGAGGAAAAGCCAGTGGCTGCAGTGGTTAGGATAACATTCATGATAACTAAAGGAGTAGTTTCAACAGAGTGGTGGGGACAGGACCCAGACCCCAAGGAATGAGTGAGTGGTGAAGGAGGAAAGGTGGTTTATGCAAAATATGCTTTAGATTAGAAATGTCTGGCAGAGGGAAACCAGGAGAAGATGGATGGGGTGGTAGTTTGAGAAGGAAGCATGCCTGTGGGCAAATTTGAAGGAGCTGGTTTAGAATGAAGTCTTGATAGACTAAGATTCTAGAAGATATGGGAAGGGAAGAGATCAGGGGCTCGGATAGTGTACTAACCTTAAAATAGGGGGAAGAGGAGGAGAGATTAGATACAGAGACATCTTAAAGCAGGGAGGCAGAAAGGTGAGGAAGAACATGTTAAATGGAATTGTTTTTCTTCATAAAACAGGAAAGGTCATTTTCTAGCAGAGATACTATGGCACATTGGAAAGAGTCCTGGACCTAGAGTCGGAGGTCATGGATTAAAATCCTTGCTCTGCCACTTTTTACTACCAGGATGACCTTTGGTGGGGGCAGCTAGGTGGCAAAGTGGAGAGAGCGCCAGGCCTGAAGTCTGGAAGCCTCAAATTCCTGAGTTCAAATCTGGTCTCAGACACTTACTAGTTGTGTGACCCTGGACAAGTCACTTAACCCTGTTTGCCTCAGGTTCTCATTTGTAAAATGAGCTAGAGAAGGAAACGGCAAATCACTCCAGTATCTTTGCCAAGAAAACCCCAAATGGGGCCATGAAGAGTCAGACACAACTGAAATAACTGAACAACAGATGACCTTTGGTGAGTTGCTTCACTCCTCTTGGTCTCAGTTTCCTCTCATGTAAAATGAGGGTGTTAGCTCAAAGGGCATGCGCTGTTACAACTTTTTGTATATATTTCCAAATTGCTTCCCAAAATGGTTGTGCCCATTCATAGGTACACCAACAGTGTATCAGCGTGCCTATTTTCCCATAGCCCCTTCTGTTTTTATCACTTTCTTTTTAAAAAGTCACTTTTATTATTCTGATGGATGTGAAAAGGAATCTCAGAATCGCTTTAATTTACATTTCTCTAATTAGTAGTGATTTGGAGAATTTTTTAATACGTCTATATATAGCCTAGGTTTTTTCCCTTGAGAACTGTCTGTTCGCATCCTTAAACTGTTAATCTCTGCTAGATATAAATCCAAAAGAGATCCAAGAAAGAGAGAAATGTTCTTTATGTTCAAAAATATTTATTGCACTTCCTTTTTGTGGTGGTGAAAAACTGGTTGGAATGTTCATCAGTTGAAGAATGGTAGAAAGAATTGTGGCAGGTGAATGTGATAACACCACTGTGCTGTAAGAAATGAAGAAATGGATGATTTTGAAAAGACATGGAAAGACTCACATAAACTGATATAGAATGAAGCAGAAGCAGCAGAAGAATTTATACCATAGCATCAGTATTATAAAAATGTGCAATTTTGAGGAATCCTACAAATTGATAAAGAATGAAATGAACAGAACCATGAGAGCAATTTATACACTAACAGTACTGTAAAAAACAAACAACTTTGAACACTATGAGAACTATGACCAGCACAATGACCATCTCTGATTCCAGAAGACAGAGGAGGAACATATTATCCTTTACAGAGGGCTGCTAGTGGATTTAGGTTGCGGAATGAGACATATACATTTTTGTATACAGCCACTGTTTTGCCTGACTATACATGTTTGTTAAAAGAAATTTTTTTTTTCCCAGTGGGGTGGGAAGTAGGAAGGTGAGAAAATAGATTTATGTTAATTAAAAATGGAGGTGTGTGTGTGTGTGTGTGTGTGTGTATTTATTCCAGATAAGAAATATCACATGCAATTTCAGATAAGAGACTTTTCACAAAGTGGAGGTAATCTGTGTTTGTTATATACAAGCAAAACATATCAACAAAAGTTTTTAAAAAGAGGGGGTTAGAATATAGGATGTTTAAGGTCTCTGCTCTAAATTGATGATTCTAGAAAGAGGGTCATAGGTGAGATAATTGATAAAAGTGCAAAAAAGATTGCAGTAGCTACTATGTAGAAAGAAATAAATAACTGATAAGACATAAACCAAAGGACTATCAAGTAGTACCACTGGACAAGTTGTAGTTAAAAAGGATGAATTTGCAGTGGACTTCATCAGCATGGTTTTGTCCCTTTTTCAGCCAGCAGAGCAGCTCAGAAATTGTCAAGGGGATACCTTTATTGGCAACATGGGAGCAGTGGCAGGTTAGTGAGGACAGGAACAGGATCCTAAGAGTTCTTTCTTACTACATTTTCAGCACCTTCCAGGGAGAAGGCCCAGGGTAAATATATCCTGAATGTCATACCAGATTCCTGGAGTAGTTTCATAGACAAGAGCAGTGCCAAGTAGCATATGGTGTAGAGGGTTTGACCATAGTTGCTCTATGTGCAGTATGTTTAGTTGAGCACAGGTCATGGTAGAATGAAGTGGAATGGTTCTGGGCCTTTGGACAACTTAGAAGAAAGTCTATAGTCAACTAGCATTTATTAAGACTGCTGCTGGGAAGCAAAGACAGACCTAATGACAGTTTTCTCAATCTGTATCTTTCTTGATTTCCCTAGAATTTGACATTGTTGTTTGAAATCCTCCTGGGTTTTTGTGCCATCTCTCTCTCCTGATTCTTTTTCTACTTATTTTCCCTCCCCTCAGTCTCTTTTGCTGTATCTCCATTCATGTCATGCCCATCAACTGTGGATGTTTCCCAAGGCTCTGTCCTTGTCTATTCTCTTTCTTGGTGATCTCTTCAGTTCTAATAGATTCAATTATTATCTTCATGCTGGTGACTACCAGATCTATATATCCAGATTAGTCTCTTTCCTGAGCTCCAATTCTACATTTTAAAGTGCCTATTGGTTATTTTGAAATGGATGTTCCATAGGAATCTTAAACTAAACAAACTAAAAGCAAAACTCAAGATCTTTTGTCTCCAGCCATCCCCTTTTTCTAAGCTTCCCTATCGCTATTGAAGGTACCGAAATCCTTCCAGTCATTTGAATTAAAAACTTTGGGACCTTGATCATTCTAACTCTTAGTGCTTGACTACCTCACATAACCAATTGATTGTCAGATCTTATCACTTCTCTCTTCATATATCTCCTTATGCCCCTTCTTTTATTGTACAGCCACTATACTTAAGACCCTGATTCCAAAGTGATTTTTCCTAAAGTTCAGATCTGACAATATTACAGCCCCTCCCCATGTATACACTTCTTGAATAAATTCTAGAGGCTCTCTTTTATCTCTAGGATCAAATGCAAACTCTTCTCTTTCACATTTAGAGCTCTTCACAAAGTGCCTCCTTCCTGACCCCACTTTATATACCCTATTGTCTCGCCATTCCACCCTAACCTCTTTCCTCACATGACATTCCATCTCTGATCTCTGAGCATTTCCCTTTCTAGAATGCTTTTCCTTCTCACTTCCTCCTCACTTAGTGTCCCTGGCTTTCTTCAGCACTCAGCTGAAGCATTGCTATCTGCAGGAGGCCTTTCCTGGTCCCTGAAGTGGTTAGAGCTTCCCCCCTGCCCGAGGCTACTGCGTGTGTATTTTGTGTGCACTTGTACAGGTGTGTATCCCAAAGTCTTCTGTAGTTGTAAGCTTGAATAGCTTAAATAGCTTTAAACTCCACTAAGACTTTTGGGACATCCTATACATATCTGTATTGTCTCCCCCTTTAGAATATAAGCTCCTTGAGGACATGCACTGTTTTCATTTTTTCTCTGCATTCTCAACATGTAGCCACTGTCACACAATAATAGTTTAGTAAATGCTTGTTGATTGATTGATGGCAATCTTGAGAGGAGATTTGGAGGATCTTATCATTTAGAAACAAAATCCCAAATGCTGCAAGACTCTTCTGGAAGTGATGCAAACACAAATTAAAGGACAGATTATTTACCTGTGTACTCTGTAGAAATTCATTCACCCATTTCCATAATATCACCTTAAAATCCCAAGTATAATGCATATTTAATGAGGAAACAAAAGGCTATATTATCATAGACTCTTGAAAGGCAGTATGGTGTAGTAAATAGCGTGTTAAATTTGGAGTCAGAAAGACTTAGGTTCAAATTCCACCTCGGACACTTACAAACTGTGATTGTGGGAAAGCCACCAGTCTTTGTACAATGGTGATCATGATGTGTGTAGCACCTAATTTAAGAGGCTATCATAGGACTCAACTGAGATAATGTATGTAAAGTGCTATATAAACGGTAGTTATTTTAGGAAGCAGGGGAACTGGCCAATGAATCCAGTTCTTATGAGCATGTACAGGGTGCCTGGATGATGCGATCTCCATGTGGACTATGGAGCATTAGATATGTTCTGTAGCTGATTCTGGTCCGTATAACCACGTGGTAAATAGGAACCCTTTTGATTGGCTCTGGAGCAGGAATTGGGGTATGTTCAAAAGGCAAGAGGCAGCCATTGTCTCTCACTCTTTTTGGTCTGGCTGGCATGGGACAAGGATGAGCTGCTTAGGGCCTCCAGGTTGGTGAGGGGGAGGGGCCTTGTGTTCTCTCACTTAGAGCCGGAGCCATCATGAAGCCGAGAGTGCATGGCTCTGCCATTGCTTCTGTCTCTGTGAATTAGTTTGGTCCTGTTTTTGGATGGAGATTGAAGATGGTTATCGCCTTGAGAGCTTTGGAAGGTCAGAATGGTAAGCCACTAGAGCTCCACTAGCTGGTGTCCATGCTGAGAATTGCTAGAAGCCAGCCAGGGAGGAGTGAAATCCCAGAGATCTTGCTTGGCCCAGACCAACGACAGCAGAGTTGTGACTCATCCATCCATCCATCAGGTAGGCCACATTTGGAAGTGAACTTGGTGGGGTCAATGCTATGTAGAAACAACATTAAGCTTGAGTCCCTCATATTCAGGGAGTGAAGTGGTATAGGAAAGACTGTGCCCCCCAAGCATTGTAAGGAAATGCTTATAACTTCTGTTATTGCTGTATCTTTGCTGTAAATATCTTTAGCACCTATCTCACAGGGTTGTTGTGAGGATTAAATGAGGTAATGTTGGTAAAGAACTTAGTACAGTGCCTGGCACATAGTAGGCACTTAATAAATGCTTTTTCTTTCTTCTCCTTTTGTAACAGCTAATTCATGACAATTGGTTAAGTGGATTTGGGGTGCTATTCAATTACTCGTACTTAATAACGAGGAGAACAGACCAGAATGGGGGCTTGTGCAGATAACATTTAAGATAGTCACCTATCTGTTTCTCAAGGACTCTGAGGGGGTGACATAGCTGGGCCTTTTTTCTGGGAGAGTAAGGCCAGAATCTTGCTCCATTTTTAATAATAGTTCCTAGGAAGGTAGGTTTAGAGCTAGAGGGACCCTTGGAAATCATCGACTCCAGTATCCTTATTTTTCAGATGAGGGAACTAAAGCCCAGAGAAGCAAAGGAACTTGGTTAGGGTCATAGGTAAGTAATATTAAATGGGATGTCAGTGTTGAACAAGATGAAGAACGTTAAGCCCATTTTTAGGTCAGTCACATCCTTTGCCTCTCTCCAAAGATCTTGACGCACACGTATACAGCTGGATAAAACTAATCACTCGAAGATCCTTTTATAACCATACCTACCATATATTTAGTAAGAGAGGGCTAAATATATATGGGGAAAAAAGAGAAGTGTATGATGGCAATAGCTAATTTCCTGAGCTTTGACCAATGGAGGTTAAGCTGGGCAAACCTTAACCCAGATAACTTGAGTCTGATGTGCCAAACAAGTTAGATTCTGATTCCTATTTCTATTCGAAATCTCCTTTCAGCCATTGCTTTAAACAAATGCATAATTAAGGATACTACCTTTGGCAGCCTAGGTTTTATATTTTTCTTGTTGGTCACAAGAGAGGAAACTTCCACTTTCAAATAGTAATATTAAAAAACACCCTACCACATTGATTTTGCTATTGGATTTTGAAAATCAGCATAACAAACTATAAAAAAAATAAGAAAATCGACTTTCTGGGTTTTAGATGTATGCAGCTTAATTGTTCGTCTATTTTCATGATAAGGTGAGACCAGTCCAGTGTCACAGGGGGGACCATATCCTGCTGTTTTTTTTTCCATCCTCATTTACAATGATTATGTTATCAGGCTAGCCAGGCAAAAGGGTGGAGCGACTATAATTTCAAAGCAGGATTAGGTTGAAATAACGAGGTCACCAAGTTGTGGTTACCAAGGCAACGTCACATCTAAGAATATGGGATGCTTCTAGGAGATGAGGCAAAGCCTGGAGTCTTTTTTTCCCCTTTGCACAAAAATCACATACTTCTTAGATAAAATTGCTTATTAATTGCTTTTAAACACATTTTATTATCATTTAAAGTAGCAGTTTCTGAAATGTAGCCTTGGATCAAAGTTTTCCTTGCAAAGTAATAGAAGCACAGGAAATACTGATCAATGAATTGTTTTCTTGTCCTTTAGATGTTTACTTCAGTCCTTTAAAAATGCAGAGAAAAATGCAACAGAAAATAGAAAGTTAAGTTCCCTTTTCTGAGTATGAGATTGCAAAAATATGATATGTTATGAAAGGTTCAGTGACTGCTTCCAGGACCAGAAAATACCCCATCCAAGAGGATGTTGCTTTGATTGCCTTTTTTTTCTTCTGGGTTTAAATCCAGGTTTTAAAATTGTGTCTACATACACAAAGTCAGAAAGAGAGATAACCAGGGACATGAGGCATCTGCCCAACACAAATGATCATTCTGGACAATTCAGGTCAATTTATCTTCATTTTCCTTATTATTTTCTTGAGTCAGAATTCTTTATTTTCAGTTCAATTAAACTCAGCCCAATTGTTCTGTTCCTCCTTAGTTACAAGGCCTTTTTCTTGACTCTGGGAATACCAACACAAGAAAATGAAATCGTTCTTACCTGCAATGAGCTTACACTCTACTGGGGAGATACAGGATGCACACGGTATACAAAGTAATTTCAAGCAAGAAAGAATAGTTTTGTAGTTGTAGACTTTAAAAAAATCTGTTTTCCTTTGAGGCCTTGGGAAAGAAAAGAACACCTCTCACACCGTTTGGCATCACTGGACATTGTACAGGGGGACTGGAGCTGTGACAGCAGCCTGATTGCTCTACAGAAGATGTTCTATATTAACATTTTGCAGCACACTAGCCAATGGAATATGGCTTTCTTGAGGCACAGGCTTTGCTACCTTCACAGAATAGAGAAGGAAGGAATTCAGTTCTCACATTCATTTCTGTAGCTCCTTAGTCAAGTCACCGAAACCATAAAGATGTGTGCATTAATGGGTTTCTTCAAAGTTCTAGTAAGATGTGGGACAACAGAGAGATATGGAAATAAACCAATTGTCAAAACTTTTTTTGTGTGTGGTTGTTTAAAGGGAAATTTAGGTTGATTAAAATGATCAAGACAGACAATGCTTGAGGTCACTGATTTTCAACATCAAATACTCTTTCCTATGAGCATTCTAAAGCATGACTTTTGGATCATAGGTTTCCCACATTACACATTTCACCAGTTTTCCCAAGTGTAGATTTTCTTCCCACAAATATCTGATTTCAGGGTTAATGATTAGAACCTGATTGTTGGTTGGTCTGAGTCAAAATGATATATTTTGAGGATGTATATTTCCTGATTTCGAAAGTGAGAAGGTTCACGACACTACTGAAGCTAGTTTAGCCCAGGTGACCAAACTGTGCAAAGAGACTCTGTCTTTTTTTAAGGAAACGTTGATTAGGCTATCATCTAATTCATTCATTTCCCTCCCCACCTTGCTCCTGACTTCTTCTGGACTTCAAATCATTCCTTCTCTACTGCTGGCTCAGCATGGAACAGCTTACTACACCTGTGTCCTACTCACCCTGGAAAATCCTTCTGCAAAGTCAGCTCCATACTTCCCCTTAGAGAGTTCCTCTTGAAGCTTCGATTTTGTGGAAGGTCTGCCTTCATTCTTAGCTCCTTTTTTGTGGATCATCTTCCTCCATTAGAATGTAAACTCCTCGCGAGCAGGGATTTTCTTTCTTTTTGCTTGTATTTGAATTTTACTCAGCACTTTGTTAGTGTCTGACACTCTCAAGATCTCTCTTAAGAACTTTGGAATTGATTGTGTGACATGGGAGACATTGGCATTGGATTGCTTAGCATGATGTTCCCTCATCAGAGAAGGTGCTGTGCTCTATGAGCAAAGCAGAATTGAAACAGCTCAGAGGAAACGCAGGATGTACAAATTTGGAGAATCCACCCCAAATGTTCACGTGGGCTATTTGTGCCCAACCTGTGGTAGAGCATTCCGAGCTTGTATTGGTCTGGTCAGCCACAGTCAGACACATTGAAACTTGACCCTAGCATAGTGATGTCATTTTGGTCCTCTTCGAGAACAAAAGACAGCAATCAACCGTTAGTGTCTGACACATAGTAAGCATTTAATAAATCTGATCCTGGTACTCTTAGATCCAGTGACACTGGCTTTCTTGCTGTTTCTCAAACAAGATATTCCATTTCTCAGCATTGGGCCTTTTCATTGGCTGTCTCTTATGCATGGGATGCTTTCCCTCTCTTGGCTTCCTTCAAGTTCCATATAATGTCCCTCCTTCTAAGGGAAGCCTTTCTCAATTCCTCTTAATTCCATTGCCTTTCCAGTGTTGATTATTATTGTAAGGGCAAGCAAAGCAGGACTTTTCACTATTTTTTTCTTTTGGAGTGCTTCTCAGCACTAAGGCAATCAAGTGCCTTTGGTCCAGTCTTGCCTTTGTAGGAAGGCCCACACCCTTTTACTAATTGGGTCAAGAGAGGTGTGAAGCCCTCAGGCCCCGAAAAAGGGTGTATTTGCTCAGAGGATAGCCGTTGAACTCAGAATGGAGAATTGAGAACTCTCAGAACTACAGGAGGAGAGGTTTTGCTCATTGGAAGAGTCTTGGTGTGGAGACTCTGGGTAGCCATTAAGGAATGCCCCACCCCTGGCTGTGAAAACCCAGATGTTGGTGCTTCTCTCTCTGGTAACTATGTATGTATTGGTATGGGCAGACAGAAACCTGTCTGTCGATCTATTTATATTGTCTCTGTTTCTGTTTTCTCTGAAGTTCAGGGTGCTGACTTTTCCCCCTGAACTAAGTGAATGATTTATGCATGTTTAATTAAAGTGAGATTGTACACCCCTTAAAGTTGCTTTCCTTAGAAAAGCAGCCCTCCTGTGTGCTGGTGTTATTGGCCTTACACAGCCACAGTAGTGGCAAGTAGTATTGTTGTTATAATTATTTTCCATCTATCCCCTATGCAGCTTCATTGTATGGAGTTATTTGAATGTTCTCTCTCTCTTGAGGACAAGGACTATCTTTTGGCTTTTTTTGTATCCTCAGAACTTAGCACAATACTTGACACTTAGTAGGTCCTTAATAAAGGGTAGGGACTGACTTCATTGGGATGATCTTTCTGGCTTTGGAGTCAGGAGGGATTAAGTCTAGACTACTTACTCACATGCTATGTGATCCTAGATACCACACAGCTTTTTGAACCTTAGTTTCAACATTATAAAAATGGAGATATCATACTTACATGACTTTCTTCAGGGGACTGTTGTGCTTTGTAAACCTTAAATTATTATATAAATGTGAATTATTATTATTGTTATTTTATTGCTTTGTGAATTTGTGCAAGGCATTTAACCTTTCTGGTTCTCAGTTTCTCTATTTGAAAAGTAAAGGGGTGGGGTCTAGATGATCTCTAAGGTCCCCAGAGCCCAAGAACATTAATTTTCACTTGATGCTGGTCAAAGTATGAAAATCGTCTGGGAAACATTGATCAATTGAAATGTTTCTCTCTCTGAATGACATAATTGTTTACCAACCAAATAAAAAACAATTTTTTTTGCTAGGATTTTTTTTACAGCTATTTGCATTAATGGGATGACTTTTACAATGTATAAAGTATTTTCCTCACTGTAAACTAATAATAGAAGCATTATTTTGGATTTTATAGATTCATATCTATGTCCCCTGACTCCAGAATCAATGTTTCTTCTGCCACACATTCAGCCTCTAATTATTTTGTATTTTTTGCCAAACCATATGGCTAATAGTGATCATTGTTCGATTTTTCATAGTTTATCAACAAAAACCTGGGACGAAATTGGGTGAAAATGAGTGTGGATCCAAACTTCTGATGCTGTTCCTTGCATCTGAGCACAAGCAGAGCTGTGCTGGAATTTAAAAAAGATTTAGATCATTTTGGTGGTGGTTGTTATTCTAGTCAGGACTATGAATGTTAAAATCCTTTAAGAAAACAAGACTTGGGCAGAATTTAAAAATTTATACCACCAAATTTCTTACAAAAATCTCCATCTTAATTTGAAGCTTTCCTTGGTTTCCCTGGTTCCTGATGATTTTCTCTAGTCAAATCTCGTATAGTACCTTGTTGGATACCTGTCAAATGCCCCCAATGTAATGTTATTCAGCGCAGTTATTTACGTTTGTGTCTTTTCTCCCTATTGGACTGTATCACCATAAGGGCATGGGATGTTTTTTTATTGGACCCTAACCAACCCCAGCACCTAACTCAGTATTCTATATTGTAGTTAGTGCTTAATAAATTCTTATGGAATGAATCAATGCCAAAGCGATGTTCTTAAAGCATTGGTCTGGCCCTGTCACTCTCTTGAGTAATAAACACTAATTATTCCTTATTACTTCTAATATCAAATACAAACTTTTAGCTTCAAAACCAGGCTTTAACTGACTTCTCTAGCCTGGGACAGCTGGGTGGCATAGCGGATAAAGCACTCAGACTTGGAGTCAGGAAGATCTGAGTTCAAATGTGGCCTCTGACACTTGCTAGCTATGTGACTCTGGGCAAGAGACTTAATTTTTTTCTTGCCTCATTTTCCTCAAATGTAAAAAAAGAGTAAAATGGTGATAATAGTATCATCTACCTCCTAGAGTTGTTATGAAGATCAAGTGGTATGGTATTTGTAAAGTACATAGCACAGTGCTTAATAGTAGTACATAGTAGGTGCTTAATAAAGGCTGATTAATTGATCACTGAACAGAGGTTTACTTAGCCTCAAACCTACCCTATTAGTCTTAGTACCTTCAAGTTCTATGGAGTGGTGGTGACCTGAGGTCTGTCCCTCCATGTCTCCCAATCTGAATCTATTTTAAATAGTTAATTTGAAGGCATGTTTTACATTACTTGCCTCAGGTGCATGTTGTGAAGCTTTTCCTAGGTACTAAAATCACTAATTATGGCTCTGCAAATTACATTAAAGCCTTCACAGTGAAATGAAGCTTTTGTTACTGAGTTATTGGTGGAAGGAAGAAAATGTGTATGTTTAATTAGGTAGATTTTAAGTGCTAACAAAGCCTTAGGTGTTGAACAAGCTTTTATCAAACATCTACTACATGAGACCAGCCAGTGGTGTATTGGAATCACCTTGCATCAGCTTGTGAGTCAACTGTTAAATTTTTCACTATGAGGATTTATAACTTGGAAATTGGTAAACACCATAAATTGAGACTTGATTTATTGTTTTGTTGATTTTCTAGACTTGAGAAAGTGATGGAGAAAAGTTTAATAAGAATTCATATTAAACTTAAAATGTGTTGTGCCCCCATTTTTTGTTTTGAGAGCTGAGTGTTAAACATTTAGCAAGACAACTCTGTACAGCTATAGAGAGTTTAAGAGCAAACTCCTTGATTTAAAGGAACCTAAAACTGATGAGAGTTCATCCAAGTATAATATTATCTTCCTCTTCCTTATCTTCATTTTATTATGGTAAAAGTATAAATGAATATCCATGCTTCTTTCTGCCAGATGTCTCTATTTTCTCTCTGCTGTTTCTTATACAATCTTCTTGGTGTATCTTGGATTTTGTCATTTAAAAACAATCTTGCCTTTGACATTTGGGTTTGTAAATTTTAAGGCAAAATTGTATTATATGTACCTAAAGTTTCTCTTTCTCTCTGAAAGTACAACTTTTCATGTTATTCTTCTTCATTATGTGAAATTTATGAGGACATATGCCAGTTCTACCTACTAGTCAGTACTTCCCAAGATGAACATACCCTGCAAAGGGAAGTAATCTCATACCATCTTTTTGATCGAACAGACTCATTTTTGCATTAGTCAAACTACAGACGAAACGTCTGTATAGAACTACGGGACCTTACTCTATGGCATTTAAAGATTCTGTAAATGGTGATGATATAATATCTATATGTGTCAATTAATGAAGTATTTATTCAATGCCTCTCTATGACCAATACCACTAAAGGTTCTATGAGTAATGGAGAAGAAATTCCTCAAGAGGCTTGCATTCTGGAGGGGGAAACAAGATTAACCAATATTAAACAAAAGAGAGGTAGTATAGTACTTTGAAATACTTAATATAACATATGAATGGGACTTATTATTAATGAACAGTGCTGAACTTAAGAGTCCAGAGATCAGGGATTAAATCCCAGTTCCAACACTAGCAACGTGACCTAAGAGAAGTCATTTAACTTTTTTAAGTCTTTATTTCCTTCTCTGTGAAATGGGGATAATAATACCCAGTCTAACTTACAGTTTATTGTGAGGAAGGTACTTTGTAAACCTTAAAAGAGTCAGACATATGTGAATCATTATTAATTGTGGTAATAAACACAAGGGACAGCAGTAAATTATTAGAAGTCGTGGTCCAGGCTATAGGAGTTTAGAGGAGAAGGAAAATCAATGATGGCTAAAACAGGGCAGGATTCATGGAACAGTTAGTATTTGAAAAATAGATGGGCAGGGTGGAGAATGAAGGGCATTCTCAGCCAAGAGAAGAGAATAATGTGAGCAAAGTCATGGAGGTGGGAAAGATCATTATATATTAATTACTGAGACAGTAAGATAATTATTCTGACTAGAAACATAAAAATCCCAGCAATTTGAACCCACGTAGACAAAAATAGTTTGGAAGGAAAGACAGAAATTTGGAGGAACACAGAAGAAATAGAAGTAATACTTTTTGAAAAAAGCATCCTTTAAAGCATGCTGCTAATTTAGGCACATACAAATATACTGTGTATAACTTGGCTTGCTCAGGAAAAATGATCACATTTGGTATATTTAGAGATATGACAGCCTGAAGGAAAAAGAAATGAGAAATAAGGGGGCAGGAAATTTTGTTTTTCTATTTTCTTCCCCCTCTTATTTTAGAGAAGAAATCACTTAAAATTATTTTATTTTGCCCAGATTTTTTCCCATTTTTTTCCTTCTCAGACTTTAATATCTCTCAATTTTTATTAGGACGGGACTCACTGGAAAAGACCTTGATGTTGGGAAAGATTGAAGGCAAAAAGAAAAGGGGACAGCAAAAGATGAGCTAGATAGTGCCACAGAAACAACAAACACAAAGTTGGACAGACTTCAAGAAATAGTGAAGGACAGACAGGCCTGGGGTGCTCTGGTCCATAGGGTCACAAAGAGCTGGACATGATTGAACAACGATGACAGAAATTCTAACTAGATTGGAAAGTACCCATTGGGAGGTAATTGAGAATAAGGTTCAAGAGATATTAAGGTCCCAGATTATAGGGGGCTTTAAAAGCCAGTAAGAGAAATTAATACTCAATTAAAGTCAGTGGGGTGATCATCAAAGAACCTCAAAGTTGGAAGCAAGTTTAGAGGTCAGTGTATCATAACGGAAAGAAACACAGGCTTTGATGCCAGAGAACTTAGATCCAAATCACAACTCATCTACTTGCTATTCAAATGTTCTTGTCCAAGTCACCTGACTGCTCTGGTACCTCAGTTTCCTTATTTGTATAAAGAAATGGTTGGATGAGATTACCTTTAAGGGCCATTCCTGTTATAAATCCTATGATTCTGTGATCTAGTCTAAGTGTTATCTGGTCAGGATCCCTGACTAGAGATTATGTAATCTCCTCTTGAAGTCCTCCAGAATCAGGTAAATATTATTTCTCAAACACAGCCTGGGATACGTTTTAGACAGTTTTAGTTATCAGGAATTTTCTTTTGAATCAAACCAAATTTGACCCTTAATAAAACTGTCTGGCTATGACACATTAATTATGTGACCCTGGGCAAGCCATGTAGACTCTCTGAGGCTCAGTTTCTTTTTCTATACAATGGGGGAATAATAATATTAATACTACCTACCTCCCAGGTTGTAGTATTGCAAGATGCTATGTGAAACTTAAAGTGCTACAGAAACATGGGAAGTTGTTGCTATTCAAATCATTGCTCCTGGTTTTGCCTTTTGGGTCAAGCAGAGGAAGCTGAATTACTCTTCTATGTAATAGACCTTCATGACAATAATTATTAGGTGCACAACTATAAATCTACATGTAAAACTTTTCTGGTGGTTTGCACCTATAACATCTGGCAATGGGCATGTTGTTATTTACAACTTGACTCATTTGCTCTACAGATGGCCCATTTGGATATTACTACTGTTTTCAAATGTTGGTGAAATTGGAAGCATTAGTGGGTAAAGTTAGAGAGAGAAGAGTAACATGGGGCCCAATGTAAAAATGGTAGGCCGATGTTTAAGCAACAACAACAAAAACAGATTACAACATGTGCCATAGTAAGCTCAAAAGCATTTTGTTGTTTTTCAATTGTTTCATTTGTGTCTGACTTTTAGTGACCTCATTTGTTTTTTTTTAATTTAACACTTTTAGTTTTCAGCATTGATTTCCACAAGAGTTTGAATTACAAATTTTCTCCCCATTTCTACTCTCCCCCCACTCCAAGATGGCATATATTCTGACTGCCCCACTCCCCAGTCAGCCCTCCTGTCACTACTCCACTCCCCTCCCATCCCCTTTTCCCTTACTTTCCGATAGGGCAAGATAGATTTCTATGCCCCATTGCATGTATGTCTTATTTCCCAGTTGCATGGCAAAACAACTTTTTTTTGAACATCTGCTTTTAAAACTTTGAGTTCCAAATTCTCTCCCCTCTTTTCTCCCCACCCACCCTCTCTAAGAAGGCAAGCAATTCAACATAGGTCACACGTGCATCATTATGCAAAACCCTTCCGCAATACTCATGTTGTGAAAGACTAACTATATTTTGCTCCCTCCTATCCTGTCCCCCTTTATTCAGTTTTCTCCCCAGACTGTCTCTTTTCGAAAGTGTTTGCTTTTGATTACCTCCTCCCCCACCTGCCCTTCCTTCTAATGTCCCTCCTTTTTTATCCCCTTCCTCCGTTCTTGTGGGGTAAGATACCCAATTGAATGTGTATCTTAGTCCCTCCTCAAGTCAAATCCAATGAGAGCAAGATTCACTCATTCCCCCTCACCTGCCCCCCTCTTCCCTTCCTACAGAACTGCTTTTTCTTGCCACTTTTATATGAGATAATTTAACCCATTCTATCTCTTCCTTTCTCCCTCTTGCAATACATTCCTCTATCATCCCTTAATTTGATATTTTTTAGATATCATCCCTTCATATTCAACTCACCCTGTGCCCTCTCTCTCTCTCTCTATATATATATATATATGTATATTCCCTTCAGCTACCCTAATACTGAGGTCTCATGAATTACACACATCATCTTTCCATGTAGGAATGTAAACAAAACAGTTCAACTTTAGTAAGTCCCTTATGATTTCTCTTTCTTGTTTACCTTTTCATGCTTCTCTTGATTGTTGTGTTTGAAAGTCAAATTTTCTATTCAGCTCTGGTCTTTTCACTGAGAAAGCTTGAAAGTCCTTTATTTTATTGAAAATCCATATTTTACCTTGGAGCATTATACTCAGTTTTGCTGGGTAGGTGATTCTTGGTTTTAATCCTAGCTCCTTTGACCTTTGGAATACCCTATTCCAAGCATTTTGATCTCTTAATGTAGAAGCTGCTAGATCTTGTATTATTCTGATTGTGTTTCCACAATACTCAAATTGTTTCTTTCTGGCTGCTTGCAGTATTTTCTCCTTAATCTGGGAGCTCTGGAATTTGGTGACAATATTCCTACGAGTTTTCTTTTTGGGATCTTTTTCAGGAGGTGATTGGTGGATTCTTTCTATTTCTATTTTATCCCCTGGCTCTAGAATATCAGGGCTGTTTTCCTTGATAAATTCGTGAAAGATGATATCTGGGCTCTTTTTTTGATTATGGCTTTCAGGTTGTCCAATAATCTCTTCTGGATCTATTTTCCAGGCCAGTGGTTTTTCCAATGAGATATTTCACATTGTCTTCCATTTTTTATTCCTTTGGTTCTGTTTTATAATATCCTGATTTCTCACAAAGCTTCCACTTGCTCCAATCTAATTTTTAAGGTAGTATTTCCTTCAGTGGTCTTTTGGACCTCCTTTTCCATTTGGCTAATTCTGCCTTTCAAGGCATTCTTCTCCTCATTGGCTTTTTGGAGCTCTTTGGCCATTTGAGTTAGTCCATTTTTTAAAGTGTTATTTTCTTCAGTACTTTTTGGGTGTCCTTTAGCAAGTCATTGACTTGTTTTTCATGGTTTTCTTGCATTACTCTCATTTCTCTTCCCAATTTTTCCTCTACTTCTCTAACTTTCTTTTCCAAATCCTTTTTGAGCTCTTCCATGGCCTGAGACCAATTCATATTTTTCTTGGAGGCTTTTGATATAGGCTCTTTGACTTTGTTGACTTCTTCTGGCTGTATGTTTTGGTCTTCTTTGTCACCAAAAAGAAGATTCCAAAGTCTGAGTCTGAATCTGAGACTGTTTTTGCTGCCTGTTCATGTTCCCAGCCAACTAGTTGACCCTTGAGCTTTTTGTTGGGGTATGACTCCTTGTAGAAGAGAGAGTACTTTGTCCCAAGCTTGAGGGGCTATGCAGCTGTTTTCAGAGTTACTTCTACACAGCAAGCTCTGCCATACCAGCGCTCCTTCTCCCCCAAGAACCGCCAACCAGGCTTGCGGCCCAGATCCACACATGGTGAAGCAGGCTTTGTACTCCTGCTCTGATCCACCACTTAATTCCTCCCACCAGGTGGGCCTGGGGCCAGAAGCAACTTCAGCTGTAGCTCTGGAAGCAGCCTCATTGCTGCACCACCTCCTCTGCCCCCAGGGTGGTGGCCAACCTCGAACTCCTTTTGCTCTGTCCCAGCAGCTTTTCCCACTAACCTGTTCTGTCATCTTTGGCGTTTGTGGGTTGAGAAGTGTGGTAACTGCCACAGCTCAGTGATTCAGGGCGCTATGGCCTGTTGTCTGACCCCTGGTCTCGTTGATCCTGGTGCGGCCCATGCTGGGCTTTGCTCTGCTCCGCGCTCCGTGCGATAGACCCTTCCCAGCAACCATCCATGCTGTCCTGGGCTGAAGCCCTGCTTCCCTCTGCTATTTTGTGGGTTCCGCAGCTCTAGAATTTGTTCAGAAACATTTTTATAGGTATTTGGAGGGACCTGCAGGAGAGCTCATTCAAGTCCCTGCTTTCCAGCCGCCATCTTGGCTCCACCCTCCATTTGGGTTTTTCTTGGCAATGATGCTGGGGTGGTTTGCCATTTCCTTCTCCTGCTAATTTTGCAGATGAGGAAACTGAGGCAAACCAGGTTCAGTGATTTGCCCAGGGTCACACAGTAAGTGTCTGAGGCCAGATTTGAACTCAGGAAGATAACTCTTCCTGACTCCAGGCTTGGCACTCTATCTACTATACCACCTAACTGCCATAATAATAATAATAATAATAATGATAATAATAATAATACTCAGCATTTATATAATACTTCAGGGCTTGCAAAGCACTTTACAATATTGTTTCTGGTTTCTAAAGTTTTATTGATGCCTTCTTTTAATACCACAATCATTTCCCAATATAACGCCTCCTCTAATAGAACCCTCCTTTGTAATAAAGAAAACCAGGAAATTGAAACCAACCTAGAGAGGAATCATGTTGGTCAGTTGATGGAATATTTGGCAGCTATAGTTCTCCCTTCTCTAGCTAGGGAAGGGATATATGTCTCATCATTTTCTTCCTGGAGCCAATATTGTCTTTTCATTTAGTCAGAGTTTCGCTTTCTTTTGTATTGTTTTCATTTACATTATTGTAGATGTGGTATATTGTTCTTTTTTCTTTCTCTGTTTCATTTTATACAAGTGTACCCATATTTTTCTGAATTCCTCCTATTTGTTGTTTCTGAAGACATGACAATATTCCATTACTTTCATAAACCACAGTTAACTCTAACATTCCTCGACTGATATTCACCCCCTTCCTTTCTAATTTTTGCTACTTCCACAAAGGCTGTTATGAATATTTTAGTGTACTGTACATGGAAACTTACTTTCTGTCATCGACCTCCTTGGAGTTCATAGGGAAGAGAATGCTTGCTCAAAGGATATGAATAGTTTAGTGACTTTTTTTTCTGGATATAATTACAAATTGTTTTCCAAAAGTATTGGACTAATTCACAGTAACATCAGCAATGTATTATTATTCCTGATTTCCCGTAGTATCTCCAATCGGAATTTTTTTCTATCTTTTATCATACTTGCAAATTTGCAGGATAGTTATTGTATGTTATGGTTACTGGTGGCTCATATTAAGTTTGTGATCAGCTAAAAACTATAGCTCTTTCTTTATGTGGACTGTTGGCAACCCTTGCATGTTGAACTAGTAGTTCATGGGTAAGCTTCTGAATTCATTTGTAGGGCTGTGCCTATACCTGGAGTATTAGGACTGACCACTCACATATTGAGCGATCACCCCTATTTAACTCACTGATCATCTAGTTTATTTATCCTTAATCTTGAATTCTAAGGCAGTTGGAGATATGTTCTGATATTTCCACATTAGATTCATTGGATTTTTAAAATTGTAACATCTCTTACTTTTTAATCAATTAACTGTGAACCCTTACCCCATTGATAAAATATCATTTATTTCTTAAATGGAGAAAAGTTGTTTTCTTTCTGTAAGCATTTGTTTATCTCTTTCTCTAGATGAAACTCCCTAGTTGCTTGGCCTTAAAATAACACCAGGGTCACTAACTATGCTATTTAATAGAATGATAAACAATAAGACAGACAAATAGCTAGTTATAATGTCACAGCAGTGAGAAAGATCACAACTAAAGTCATCTTTAACTATTACTTACAACTGCTAACTTCTCCCACAGTTTTGACATTTAGTTCCCTTAGGATACTGATTAAAGCATCTTCTTGTGAATTCTCATTTTTTTTTTCAAAATTCACTTCTCTCAAGGAATAAGTTCCCTCATTCCTTTCCCCTCCTCTCCCCATCTTCTCTTCACACATCACAGTTAAAACATTCTCTCTGGAATGACAGTTAAAAAACTTGGTCTCTTCACGCTCTTCATAGAGTGACAGTTAAATTGCCACTCCATGATTCCATTGACTCTTAAAGGTACAGTAACAGTACCTACAGTTTCTGTGGGAGATGCTGCTTAAGCTGGTGTTACAAAATTAAGCTTTTTCATTTTAGCCCAATGTTTCAGAGTTGTGATGTAGCCTTTTTCAGCCTTGAAGGACTATCTGAAAGAGATATGAAAAGTCTGACAGTTAAAGGGATTGTTTGAAACTATCCACACTGTGGTCTGCCTAGTTCAGAAATATGAAGATACTTTAGCTGAAAACCCATCTAAATGGATGTTTAGAATGAATTTGTATCATTTAATAATGAACGAGACTTTATGGGAGTATAACTCATTGTTTATTAGTAGCATTCCGACATTGTAGGTAGATATATTTTGCCTCATAAATGGTTGAAATGGAAATTCAGGTTGGATTCTACTGCTTGGAAAATTTGTTTACAAATTGTTTTGTCTAAGACATGGCCCAGAGGTCTTTCCCCTCTCATCGATTTTCCTGGATAACATGGCATTTGCATCTTTATGTGTATTTCTCCTCTTCTTTCCCTCCTGAAATTGTTTCTTATATTCTCAGCCTTTTCTATCTCTTACACACCCTTGTCAAGTGTGTTGGATTACTTATTGGTTTATAGAAAATTTGAGTTTGTGGGGAAAAAAGTTATGGTAAAATATGGAATGAAATTACTGAGATGAAATTATTTTTAAGTTTCTGAAGAGTCATTAGATTTGCGGCGGATTTGACTGTAATGCAGTGAAGCGCTCTGTAAGTGTTTAAAATTTTTGTCAAATTGAACTGAATTTATTGGGCCTCTCACCCATGTCTCCTTGTAGCTAGAAAAGCTTTTTTGCACTATGAAAACTTCCAAGTTTCATTATTTGTTTAAAAGTAAACAAACATGAATTTTCTAGATGATTTTGAAACCCATTTTGTGTCCAAATTGCCCGATGTCCTTGTTGTGACCCATGTTCATGAACCAGGATCAGATCTGAATTCATAAAACTTGATTTTGAATCCCAGCTCTGATACACTCAGTAGCTGATCAATATTGGGCAAGACACTTGGACAATCTGAATGTGTTTCTTCATCTGAAAAATGGGGATTATGGCATTTCCACAGCCATTTCACAGGATTTTGTGAGGAAAAAATGGCACATTGCTATACAAAAATGTCGTTACCATTAATGCATGTAGGTATGCCTCTGGGCCCTAACAAAGTACAAACAAACATGAGATGGCATTCAAAATAAACTTGATTTGTTCACTCTTTTTGATAGATGGCTATTGACTCACAAATATGATATTTTATAGCAGAATTTTTTTTGGGGGAGGCCTGCACTTGTGATTTATTAATGCAAGGAACTCCTGGAACAAAACTCTTGTAATTCATATTGTTATAGGCAGCTAGGCAGCACAGAGGATGCAACACGGGACCTGGAGTCAGGAGGACCCGAGTTCAAATCCTGCTTAGACACTTCCTGGGCAAATCACTTCAACTCTCTGGGCCTTAGATTCTTCATCCTTAAAGTGAAAATACTGACCTCCCAGGGCTGATGTGAGGGCCAAATGAGTTAACTTATGTAAAATGCTTTACAAATCTTAACGCTCCATGTAAATTCTTGCTACTATTATTCTCTGGGTCCTTGCTCTGTAGCTTAAGGTCTTAGAGAGTCGCCTGAGACACTGGGAGGCCCAGGTTCAATAAATCAACAAGCATTTATTAAGGGGCACTGAATGTGAACCTAGGTTTTCCTTGACACTGAGGCCAACTCTCTCTCTCTCTATTATAAAACACAGCCTCTCCCTGCAGAATAACATAGGAAAACAATTTTTATTGCATGTATTCTGCATAGTCATTCTATTTTATTTTTGTTAAAAAACAAACCTCATACTAGATTTGCCACAGTTGCCATTGGCTGCTTTGATGGATCTGAGACCTCATCAGCATGGTCCTTCCCTCCAACAGTGTGCATAGCAACCCATGCCTACCTTCTCACTCTGTGAGATTCTTGTTTGTGCCCTTCCATAAATCTTCCTTACAGGACCTACCCAAAGTGCTGGAGGCTTTCCTCCAGGACTTAAAAAAACAAACCAAATAGAAAAACCTCCAAAATTTTACATGGATACTAATGTAGCCCTCAAGCTGTCCATCTGTTATCCTTCACCCTTACTATAGAACATCTCCTTTTTTGAGCATACATGTCCTACGTGAGATCTTTCGTAGGATTTCTTGTGTGTTACTCATAGTTGGAAATGTTACAGCCAAAGGTGTCCTGGCAAATGTTTAACAAACCAGTTCTCCAGAAAAAAGAAAATGTAGCCATGACAGTTTTTAAGTTTAATCTGAATTATTAACATTTTTTTCCATCACTTTCTTAGGTCTAGCCAATCAACAAACCATTAAATCATGCCCTGATTTTTGCACCAGTTTTTGAGGTGTAAATACTTACAGCCATTTGAACTGTCTTCAACCCTGCCTCCACTCATTCATTGTTTTCTTTATCTGTAATCTTGATTCTTTGGAGATTGTGGTGGTCTTTGTTTCATAGCTATATCTCATCAACAGAAAAATAATGGTGTTTAAAAGAAAGCATTTTTTGGGGCAGGGGGATGGTGGTGGTGAGATGGGAAGAAAAGGGGGCAATGATCAATTTGCAATTGTTAAAATTAGTGCACGTTTCCAAAAGGCAATCTTGCCTGTTCTCTTCCTTCTATTCAGTTTTGTGCCTCGTCATTTTTAATTTTCAGTATCTGTGCAAGACATATGTACTGGTGGACCAACTCAATCGTTTGTCCAGTGATTCATTCAATTAACATTTATTAAGTACCTACTTTGTGCCAGGTACTGCACTAAGTGAAGGTGTTATAAAGAAACACAAATGATAGTCCCTGTTCTCGGTGTAAGATGGGGAGACAACATGCAAAGAGCTAATGTACCACAGGAGGCATGTACACAGTAAGTTGGAGGTCATTTGTTTTTGTTTTTTCTCCTTAGTTCTCAAAGAGGATCAATGACATCAGCAGGGTGATGTTGTGACTTGCAAGTGAATTGGATTTAAGTGAGGGAGGGCTGTGCAAAGTCACCAGCTCCATTCTGTCCTCCAGAATCATCAGAGTCCAGTGGTAAGGCATAAGTTTAGACAAGTGGTCATGGTCCAGGATGCAATGGAAGACCTTGGCCTTTTTAAGCTAAGTCTTTCCCAGGTCTCAGTTTTTCTGAGGCAACACCCATTTAGTGATTAAAGGCTAGGCAAGAATTGAGACAAAAGATGACCTGGTTTGGCTTCACAAAAGAATCAGTCTGGGAGGGGAAGAGCCTCAGTTTTTGACCAGAATAGAAACAATTGCTATTTACTCACTCTGGTCATCTAAACCCAGACAATGAACAAGTGAGGCTTGGGCTGAGACCTATTATTGGCAAAGGAAATAGATTGTCCTGTGACAGTCACGGAGGGGGGGGTCTCTCTCTTAGTCATTGCTGGCAAGATTCTTGCCAAAGTCCTCCTTTATAGGCTGATCCTTCACCTGGAAGATGCTCATCTACCTGAGAACCAATGTGGCTTCAGAAAGGGCAGAGGAACAGTTGATATGGTGTTTGCTGCCCTACAGCTCCAGGAGAAATGCCAGGAGCAGAACAGAAGTCTGTACACAACATTTGTAGATCTGACCAAGGCATTTGGTACTGTCAATCATGAGGGCTTATGGAAAATTATGTCAAAATTTGGTTGCCCGGAGAAGTTCATCAGCCTTGTATGTCAGTTTCATGATGGCATGCTTGCCTGGGTTCTAGATAATGGACGATGCTCTTGTGCCTTCCCAGTCACCAAAGGAATGAAACAAGACTGTGTGCTTGCTCCCATGCTTTCTAACATGATGTTTTTTAGCCACGTTGACAAATGCTTTCAGTGAGGATGAACACGGCATCAAGGTCAGCTACTACACTGATGGTAATTCTTCAACTTGAAAAGGTTACAAGCCAAGACCAAAGTGGAAGGAGTGTTGGTGCACGATTTTCTGTTTACAGATGATTGTGCACTCAATGCAGCCTCTGAAGCTGAGGTGCAACAAAGTATGGATCACTTCTCTGCTGCTTGTGCTAATTTTGGCCTAATAATTAACACTAAGAAAATACAGGTGCTCCACCAGCCACCACTGCACCATCCATACTTGGAGCCATCAGTTACAGCAAATGGAGAAGTTTTGAATGCTGTGGATAAGTTCACTTACCTTGGTAGTATACTTGCTGGGGATGTACACATACATCATGAGGTTGATGCGCACATTGCCAGAGCTAGCTCAATGTTTGGGAGGCTCCGAAGGAAAGTGTGGGAGAGAAGGGATGTTAGACTGCCTGCCAAACTGAAGGTCTGCAGAGCTGTTGTGCTAACGTCATTGTTGCATGCCTGTGAAACCTGGACAGTCTACCAGCGCCATGCCAGGAAACTGAATCGCTTCCATTTGAATTGTCTCAGGAAGACCCTGAAGCTCCCTTGGCAGGATAAGATACCAGACACTGAGGTCCTCTCTGGAACTGGCCACGTTGTTTGAATGCAAAATGTGTGCTTGCCAAAAAGACTATTTTATGGAAAACTCACCCCGGACAAACATTCACATGGTGGTCAGAAGAAGCAAAAGAAGGACACTCTCAAGGTCTCTCTTAAGAACTTTGGAACTGATTATGTGACATGGGAGAGACTGGCACAAGACCACTCAGCATGGCATTGCCACCTCAGAGAAGGTGTTGTGCTCTATGAGCAAAGCAGAACTGAAACAGCTCAAAGGAAATGCAGTGCAAATTTAGAGAATCCACCCCAAATGTTCATACGGACTATTTGTGCCCAACCTGCGGTAGGGCTTTCTGAGCTTGTACTGGTCTGGTCAGCCACAGTCAGACACGTTGAACCTTGACTTTAGCATGGTGATGTCATTTTGGTTCTCTTTGAGAAAGGACAACAACCATTACTGACCAATCAATGAAAGCCAGAGCGAATTGGGTTTAAAGGCGTAGTTAAGTAGCTCCATTGGAATCACAATGGACTTTTTCAAAGTCTGTTTTTCTGGAGCTATATTTCAAGAAATCATAAATGAAAACTACATGAGACAGAAGATTTAATTGTCCCAGTTTTTTGAAAAAAAAATTGCAGGTAGTTTCAGAGGGAAGGCACAAAGATTAAGGAGGATTGTGAAAGGCACATTTCTTTAAGGGGAAGGTGTGCTCTGAGTTCAGAGTAGTATAGTGGACAGCTTGAAATCATGAAGATCTGACTTCAAATTCTGTCTTTGGCACATACAAGCCAGAGATAAGCCAATTTACCTTCCAGGGTGTTCCAGACATTTCTCTAGGACTATGAATAAACAGGAGATGCTTATTTGTACTGGCAGAGGGAGTTCCCTATAGGAAACATCAAACGTACTTTGCAAAAGAGTGCAGCCAAACAAGATTAAAATATAATGGGGAAATGTTTAGCAAGTAAATCAAAATATAATACAACACAGATAATATTACTTTGTGGTTTTCTAATCTGTGTGCCCAGGGATCCCTTCCTATTAGAGTTTGACACTATTGCTCTATACTAATGAAGTCATAGATCTGAACTGCATATCATAATCTGTACATTAGTCATTTTTGATTAATTTTTTCTTTTATGGAATGTTTGGTCTCTTTTCAGTGGTCATGGATCTCAATGAGGAGGCAATATAGAATACTGGGGGCTTGAAGAAATCAAGGCATTGTCATCTGCAAACAGTAGCATCTGGAGGACCTTCCCACACAAAAGGAATCTCTCTTCCATTTGAGCTTCCATATGTTGGACAAATGCAATGAGGATGATGAAGGCTTTAGTGAGAATTTAGCATTGTCCTTTATGCCTTCTTCAAACAAAGTTATCTGTAACTGTGGCTGTCGAGGAATCTTACATGATCTGAACATTATCATGAAAGACTTTGGTGGAGAGCCTTTAAGACTACATTTTGCCCTACCAAGTCAAAGGCTTTATTTTTTATGATCAACAAGCAATAAATGCAGTGGGATCATGTATTTTCTGCATTTTAGTTGATTTTGGGACTGTGAAGACGTGATCTGCTCGCTACTGCATTGCCTTTGAAAAAACAGCATTAGGATGATCTGCTTTCCAGAATGCAGAATATTCACTCTGCATTTTAAACAAGAGCACAAGTAAGTATAGATGTCTCCTTCATGCAGTTCTGGGTCATGGCCATGTTTTATTCTTGCTGGATAGATTAGCAATTGTACCTAATCTTCTCTCTGACACAATAAGATTAATGAATTGGTCTCCAGAATCAAGTCTAAGGAATTGTTTTCAGGATAAGAAATAAACTTGTTTTTGCTAAACTGTGAAGAGATTGATGCCCTTAATTCAGTTGTATTTTGTTTATTTCAGTGTGCAAAATGTCTGGGCTTGTGAGCACTGTACCTGATTTGTCACCTTAGGAAAAGATAATTTGGGATCTTTCACATTTCCAAATTATGTAGTGCCTAAGGAGCTGACCTCACTGACAAATGGGATGTTACTGCATTATGCTCCAACAGGATGCCATGAGGTGGCCGATGGTGTGAGCTGAATATTACTTTATTAACACAGACACTGGATTCCAAAGGTTAATGTTTTTGTGTGTAAGACAAATTACCCAGCAGAAGATTTGCATCTTGAAAGAAACACTGGTCTCTCTTTGGATAGACTTGTTTTGTGTTCTGTTGAGTAGGTTGTGGGTTGCCAGGACATCAGATGGGTAAGCTTATTACAGTTCTTTGAAAGCAATGCTTTTTTTCCCTGGAAATGGAAACTTTTCTAGCAATTGTGAATTTGAATTTTTCCTTGTTCCTGCAGCTTATGTAATTCTGCCTTTTTCTAAATGGAATTGGAGATTAGAGGGGCGAGGCGAACCAAGTGCAGATTGTTGAGGTAATGAGGTATGGGGAAACACCAATTTGCCAGTTTACCAATTGTCCAGCATAGATAGGGAATCATGAGGTCTGAGGGAGAATCATATCGAATGGCAGAATTAGACGGGATTGTAGAAAACATCAAGTATGACTCTCACCCCAAATATGAATGGTTTCCATAATATTTATGACAAGTGGTTACTTAACCTTTACTTGAAGAACTTCAGTGATGGGAACTCCCTACTTCCTAAGGCAGCCCATTCTACTTTTGAACAACCTTAATTGTTAGGATGTTCTTCCTTATTTTGTGGTAAAATCTGGACCTTTGTAATTCTTACTCATTGGTTGTAATTCTGCCTTGCAGTGGCAGGCAGAGCAACTCTAATCCCAATTCTATATGACTTTTCTTCAAATATTTGAAGGCAGCTATTGCCTCCCCATAATAAAAAATCTGCATTCAGATTCCATCAGTTCTTTCTCTGGAGGTGGATAGCATTTTTCATCATAAGCCCTTCAGAACTATCTTGGATCATTGTATTCCTGAGAACAGCTAAGTCATCCAAAGTTGGTTATTATACGATAGTGCTGTTACTGTGTATGATACTCTCTTGGTACTGCTCACTTCACTTTGCATTAGTTCACATAAGTCTTTCCAGGTTTTTCTGAAATCCTTCTCATTATTTCTTATAGTAAAATAGTATTCCATTACAATTATATACCACAACTTGTTCAGCCATTCCCCAGTAGATGGACATCCCCTCGATTTCCAATTCTTTGCCACTGCAAAAACAAATAATTTGTTATAGAGGTCTTTTTCCCTTTTCTTTGATCTCTTTAGGGGTAAAGACACGGTTCTCTCTTTGGAAGTGGATAGTATTTTTCATCCGAAGCCCTTGAGAATTGTCTTGGATCATTGTATTGCTGAGAACAGCTAAATCATTCAGAGTTGATTATTGTACAATATTGCCATTACTGTGGAAGATGGAATACTTGTGTGAGGAGCAGTGAGAAGATCAGTGTCACTAATAAGTGGAAAAATTTTGGCACTAGAGTCTTTCTATTGTTATGAGAAAATGTAATTTGCCTGATCATTGAAAGAAGATGAAAATTTGGTTACTAACAATTAGGTAAGCAGAGGAACATGATGGAAGCAGTGACTCAGAGAAGCTACCGAGCAGGATGAGTAGCTTGGCTGAGACATCATGCTCAGTCGGTTAGTTAAACAGAGGAAGGATGAACTCAGTTTAGCAGTGGAAGCATCTATTCAATGCAGAAGCTATGTTTATCAAGAAACTTTTTGGACTGAGACAGAAAGAGGAAACTGAAGTTTATGTAATTGTGAATCACATTCAAATTTTTCTCACTCTTGTGCCTCTTTGGGAAGTTTTTGTAAGAGTGCCCATTCTGTCTCACAAATATCTAGTGGATAAGTGGAAGAATGTGACCCAGATTTTTGTGCGGATTGTGATATATTTATTATTTGTGAATTTGCTTTATATATAAATACCTGTGATGTCATTATTGTTTCTTTTGTCTTATTATTAAGTAAATGGTTATGTATAAGAGCTAAATGTATTGGCATTGTGAGTATATGGTATTGTGTAAATAGAAGCACATTGGTGAAGGCTTTAGAGATAAAGAGGTAAATAGAGGGAGCCTAAGAGGCTTTGAGTGTTTAACCACATGGTGGCAGTCCTTTTCTGGAAAGCTAGACCCACCAGAATAATGGAAAGTTGGAGAGAGTGAACCATCCCAGAGAGTGAATAGGTGTTCCCATGCTCGGTGTAAAAGATGTGAGGGGCTACAGTGTAGGCAGCCACCTCATGCATGCATTATGCTAGAATTTTCTATAATCTATTTGATTAGCAAACTAGTTCTAATCCATACTAGTTCTGATCTAATGTTTGCATTGGTCCTCAAAATGTTTTACTTTGATCTCAGAAATGGGGATGTCTAAGCTCTTAAATTTCCATGTGTTGAACTGTGGTCTTATTTTCAGCCAACCGGAAGCACTCCTATTAACATTCCAATTTTGTTAAGACATAGGACGTGTGTCCTTTATAGGCCATGGGGAAAGTTCTTGAAAAATATAAATAAAGGAAATGAATATAAAGAGCATACCTCAAACAATTTTACATATTACATGCAATAAAATATAGCAGTTATCAAGATGACATTATTCCTTGAAATAATCCTCAGCAAAAGGAATCCAGGCTAGAATAATGTATTTTATCAAACTATTTATAAGACAGAATTTTGTTGTAATGAAAATAACAGCAATGCTGCTAGGAGCCACAGGCCAGGGCAGTCCCTAATTTTAGTTGTTATGGCATTGTTATAACAGGATTTTAAATTAATAAGGTTATTGGATCTGGGCTCAGAGTTTGAATCTTGGTTCAGAGCTGTCTAACAAGCAGTGTCTTATAATAGTTTAGGTTTTACCTTTTCATTGGACTTCCTTGTGATCTCTTTGGTTGGGGTGATGGCCTTAAGTCACAGACCAGAAGGAAAGAACCTTGATAAGTGATACACTAGCTAGTCAATTATTGAATACACCAGAGAGAGTCGATAGACTTAGAGGTAAAAAGGATCATAGAAGTAATTTAATCCAAGAGCTCCCCACTCCATTTTATATAAGATATTACCAGTATCATTAAATCCCAGTGTGGGAATACCCTCCATCAGAACAGATTACAACCCAACTGATCTATGACAGTAGATAATTCGTGGACGTTTCCTGAGGCTAAGGATCACATTAGCTAATAGTAGTTGTAAGAATTAAAGTTTGGAACCAAGTTTTCTTGATATCAAACCTAAATACTCTATCCACTGCATCATACTGCTTCTATATTATATAGATGCTTCTTGACTTTTGAGAAAACTATCATCCGGGCGGGTCATGTCATAATAATTAACGCCAAGAAAACACAGGTGCTCCGCCAGCCGCCATCACACCATCTATACTGGAACCATTGGTTACAGTAAATTGAGAAGTTTTGAACCTTGTGGATAAGTTCACTTACCTTGGCTGTATAGTTTTCAGGGACATACACGTTGATAATGAGGTCGACACACGCACTGCCAGAGCTAGCTCAGTGTTTGGGAGGCTCCGAAGGAAAGTGTGGGAGAGAAGAGGTATCAGACTGCCTACCAAACTGAAGGTCTACAGAGCTGTTGTGCTGACCTCATTGTATGCCTGTGAAACCTGGAGAGTCTAGCAGCACCATGCCAGGAAACTGAATTGCTTCCCTTTGAATTATCTTAGGAAGATTCTGAAGATCACCTGGCCAGGATAAGGTACCTGACACTGAGGTCCTTTCTGGAACTAAGCTGCCAAGCATTCAAACTCTACTTCAGAGAGTGTAACTACAATGGGCTGGCCATGTTGTTTGAATGCAAAATGTATGTTTGCCAAAAAGATTTTTTATGGAGAACTTACACAGGGCAAGCACTCACCTGGGGGTCAGAAGAAGTGATAGAAGGACTCTCAAGGTCTCTCTTATGAGTTTTGGAATTGATTGTGTGACATGGGAGACGTTGACATAGGATCACCCAGCATGGTGTGCCCTTATCAGAGAAGTTTCTGTGCTCTATGAGCAAAGCAGAATTGAAGTAGCTCAAAAGAAACGTGATGAACAAATTTAGAGAATCTACCCCAAATGTTTACATGGACTTTTGTGCCCAACCCGTGGTAGAACATTCTGATCTCACTTGACTAACATAGTTTTGGTCCTCTTTGAGAATGAAGGACAACAACCATATTGATATTCAGCATTTGAATACAAATTCTCATGTCTAATTCAATCCAATAAATATTTATTAAGCACCTGCTATGTTCCAGGCACTGTTGGAAATACAACTAATAAAAAAAGACAGCCCCTGCTCCCAAGGAGCTGACTGTAAAGGGTAAGAGTGCACAAAAGGAGGAAGGAAAGGGAGCTGGAGAGGGCTCACCAGAGAGTTCTAAGCTGGAGTGCATTGCTCTGTGGAGTTGAAACCACGCAGGGCAGCATATACATAGTGGAGTGAGCTGAGAATCCAGGTTCTGACTTCTACAAGGGAAGGCTTTAGCGGGATTTGGTACCTCACCCTCCCAACCTTCTCCGGTCAGAAGGGAGAGTAGTCTGAGGGAGGTGGGATCAATTAAAGCTTGAGTTAGCAGTGTGGTGGTGAGTTTAGAAGTGATGAGCTTATCCTGGGGTGATGGGGAGGGAGAAGTGGGACTAGTGCATTGCAGGCATCTTGTTCCATGGAGTTGAAACCAGGTAAGGTAGCACATGTAAGGTGGAACGAATGCCTTTTCTATGCTGGCTCATCTAAAGAGCACTAAAATCAAGTCCCTTTCAATGTTGGCTCCTCTCATCCAACTTTTGGCCTCCTGGTCAGATGTTGTAGTCCTGGGGGACCTAGTCTATAAGTTGGATGGTCAGCCTATTGTATATCTTCCTTGCTACAGGATGCTACAGTTCTCAATGAACTTCCTCTAAGATATCAGTCGCCCTGCCTTTCTGCATACTCCTCATCTATCGTGTGATCACTTGCAAAGATCCTACCCCACCCTTCTTTCCAGTGCACACAAGGAGGAGGGTCAGTGGGGACTACAAGTTTTCTGCTCACTGTTCTTCATGATTGGTGGGCCACTTCTCTGATGTGTCGATTATCTTGAGCAGCCCTGTGGAGTTGACGATTTAAACCATCATCTTCACGGCCACTTCACTGATGGTCACCATTGTGTAGAAGCGGCTGAAATTAGAGACTGTCATATTCCATTAGTGACATTTGAAGAAAATTCTTCATTATCCCCAATTTGGAAAGGCAAATGCACTCTTTCTTTTCCTAATGTGAGTGTTAGGCAGTGACTCATCACAACCCAAAAAGCTCTGATTAAGCGCTATGATTTCGTAGTCCTAATGTGACTGAAAGGTGCGGGAAACACATAATTGCCCCACATTTGTTATTTACCCCAAAAAGCTTTTGACTTTGTAGAACAAAACTTAGCTTAGAAGATTCCCTTACAAGGAACCTCTCAGTCCTCTTAAGACTTTATCATATGTTACTTATGGAAGATGCAAAAATACAAATGGAATAATATATGACCTTGGGGTGAGTGTTTTATTTTATCAGAGGGGTAAAACATGTACAATGAATACAAAATACATACAGGACAAGTAAAACCTCATTTTAAGGCAGATGGAGAGCACTAACATTTAGGGTGGGGAGGACAGGAAAGGACTCATATAGGAGGGGGCATATGTGCTGAGCCTCCAAGGGCTTCCAAGGGGTGGATCTTTGGAAGAGAAAGCATCCCAGATATGGAGGACTGCTTTTGTGAAGGCACAGAGGTGAAGGATGGAATATTATATGTTGGAAGCAACAAGTAGTCCAGTTCAGCTAGAATGATGAGCGTGTGAAGGGAGCAATATAAAATCAGCATGGAAAGATAGATTCTAGTATATCTTGTATGGACACAGTTGTTTGCATGGTTTTTCTGCCTTAGGGGAAACTTTTTAACAGGAATTATTTTTGCCTTTCTTTGTATCTCAGAATTCAGCACAGTGCCTGGTGCATAGTAGGTGCTTAATAAATGCTTGTTGACCTGACTTGATTTGCCAGACTTTAAATACCAAACAGAGAAGTTTGTGTTTTATTCAAGAGGCAATGGAGATCTACCAAAGTTTCTTGAGTAGTACAGTGACTTGGTCAAATTTGTGCTTTAGGAATGACATACTGATAAAGAAAACACACATCCATTAGTTTATATGGTTTGTCATTTTTCTTTGTGTTACTGGGGATCCTATTCTCTCTGTTTTTAAGTTAAGCTTTGGTGGACAGGTGTCATTACTGTTAATTTCATTTTCTCTTGAGTTTTCCTTCTGATCTGGCAAGTTATGACCTCTGTTAATTCACTTTGTTAATTGATGCCCTTGTGGTTTAACTCGGTAGAACCTCCTTCCCTACTAGCAAAACCAAAAAACAAAGAATTTGAGTCCCTAAACACACACACATACACATGCACACACACACACACACACTCTCTCTCTCATACATACACTCTGTCATACTTGTTAGCCAT